>NW_025745805.1:50000-57500 GCF_021184085.1 Oncorhynchus gorbuscha | reverse complement strand
TCTGGAGGGAGAGACTAGATATCCTCTGGAGGGAGAGACTAGATATCCTCTGGAGGGAGAGACTAGATATCCTCTGGAGGAGAGACTAGATATCCTCTGGAGGGAGAGACTAGATATCCTCTGGAGGGAGAGACTAGATATCCTCTGGAGGAGAGACTAGATATCCTCTGGAGGGAGAGACTAGATATATCCTCTGGAGGGAGAGACTAGATATCCTCTGGAGGACTAGAGGAGAGAGACTAGATATCCTCTGGAGGGAGAGACTAGATATCCTCTGGAGGGAGAGACTAGATATCCTCTGGAGGGAGAGACTAGATATCCTCTGGAGGGAGAGACTAGATATCCTCTGGAGGGAGAGACTAGATATCCTCTGGAGGAGAGACTAGATATCCTCTGGAGGGAGAGACTAGATATCCTCTGGAGGGAGAGACTAGATATCCTCTGGAGGGAGAGACTAGATATCCTCTGGAGGAGAGACTAGATATCCTCTGGAGGGAGAGACTAGATATCCTCTGGAGGGAGAGACTAGATATCCTCTGGAGGGAGAGACTAGATATCCTCTGGAGGAGAGACTAGATATCCTCTGGAGGGAGAGACTAGATATCCTCTGGAGGGAGAGACTAGATATCCTCTGGAGAGAGACTAGATATCCTCTGGAGGGAGAGACTAGATATCCTCTGGAGGAGATATCCTCTGAGGGAGAGACTAGATATCTAGATATCCTCTGGAGGGAGAGACTAGATATCCTCTGGAGGAGAGACTAGATATCCTCTGGAGGGAGACTAGATATCCTCTGGAGGGAGAGACTAGATATCCTCTGGAGGGAGAGACCTCTGAAGGGAGAGACTAGATATCCTCTGGTGTGGAGGAGAGACTAAATATCCTCTGGAGGGAGAGACTAGATATCCTCTGGAGGGAGAGACTAGATATCCTCTGGAGGGAGAGACTAGATATCCTCTGGTGTGGAGGGAGAGACTAGATATCCTCTGGTGTGGAGGGAGAGACTAGATATCCTCTGGTGTGGAGGGAGAGACTAGATATCCTCTGGTGTGGAGGGAGAGACTAGATATCCTCTGGAGGGAGAGACTAGATATCCTCTGAAGGGAGAGACTAGATATCCTCTGGTGTGGAGGGAGAGACTAGATATCCTCTGGAGGGAGAGACTAGATATCCTCTGGTGTGGAGGGAGAGACTAGATATCCTCTGGTGTGGAGGGAGAGACTAGATATCCTCTGGAGGGAGAGACTAGATATCCTCTGAAGGGAGAGACTAGATATCCTCTGGAGGGAGAGACTAGATATCCTCTGGAGGGAGAGACTAGATATCCTCTGGAGGGAGAGACTAGATATCCTCTGGAGGGAGAGACTAGATATCCTCTGGAGGGAGAGACTAGATATCCTCTGGATATCCTCTGGAGGGAGAGACTAGATATCCTCTGGAAGGAGAGACTAGATATCCTCTGGAGGGAGAGACTAGATATCCTCTGGAGGGAGAGACTAGATATCCTCTGGAGGGAGAGACTAGATATCCTCTGGAGGGAGAGACTAGATATCCTCTGGAGGGAGAGACTAGATATCCTCTGGAGGGAGAGACTAGATATCCTCTGGAGGGAGAGACTAGATATCCTCTGGAGGGAGAGACTAGATATCCTCTGGAGGGAGAGACTAGATATCCTCTGGAGGGAGAGACTAGATATCCTCTGGAGGGAGAGACTAGATATCCTCTGGAAGGAGAGACTCTGGAGGGAGAGACTAGATATCCTCTGGAGGGAGAGACTAGATATCCTCTGGAGGGAGAGACTAGATATCCTCTGGAGGGAGAGACTAGATATCCTCTGGAGGGAGAGACTAGATATCCTCTGGAGGGAGAGACTAGATATCCTCTGGAGGGAGAGACTAGATATCCTCTGGAGGGAGAGACTAGATATCCTCTGGAGGGAGAGACTAGATATCCTCTGGTGTGGAGGGAGAGACTAGATATCCTCTGGTGTGGAGGGAGAGACTAGATATCCTCTGGAGGGAGAGACTAGATATCCTCTGGAGGGAGAGACTAGATATCCTCTGGAGGGAGAGACTAGATATCCTCTGGAGGGAGAGACTAGATATCCTCTGGAGGGAGAGACTAGATATCCTCTGGAGGGAGAGACTAGATATCCTCTGGAGGGAGAGACTAGATATCCTCTGGAGGGAGAGACTAGATATCCTCTGGAGGGAGAGACTAGATATCCTCTGGAGGGAGAGACTAGATATCCTCTGGAGGGAGAGACTAGATATCCCCTGGAAGGAGAGACTAGATATCCTCTGGTAGGAGGGACTAGATATCCTCTGGAGGGAGAGACTAGATATCCTCTGGAGGGAGAGACTAGATATCCTCTGGAGGGAGAGACTAGATATCCTCTGGAGGGAGAGACTAGATATCCTCTGGAGGGAGAGACTAGATATCCTCTGGAGGGAGAGACTAGATATCCTCTGGAGGGAGAGACTAGATATCCTCTGGAGGGAGAGACTAGATATCCTCTGGAGGGAGAGACTAGATATCCTCTGGAGAGAAAATCACTCCATAAAAAGTGAAAACCAGCAAAATACTAATTTTGATTTTTGAGTAAAAGTCTTACAGTATTTGGTATTAAATATACTTAAATATCAAAAGTAAATGGAATTGCTAAAATATACTTTAGTACTAATACTTTCACATTTCTTATGTTATACAAATATAGACCTCCTCTTTTCTCTCCCCATTCATATTGCTTTTCACCCTACTCCCCTCTCCCTTCTCCCCCTCTCCCTTCTCCCCTCCCCTTCTCTCCTGTCTCCTCTCCCGTCTCCTTCTCTCCCTTCTCCCCCTCTCCCTTCTCCCCCTCCCCTTCTCTCCTGTCTCCTCTCCCGTCTCCTTCTCTCCCTTCTCCCCCTCTCCCTTCTCCCCTCCCCTTCTCTCCTGTCTCCTCCTCTCCCGTCTCCTTCTCTCCCGTCTCCTCCTCTCCCTTCTCCCCCTCTCCCTTCTCCCCCTCCCCCTTCTCTCCCTTCTCCTCCTCTCCCTTCTCCCCTCCCCCTTCTCTTCCGTCTCCTCCTCTCCCGTCTCCCCCTCTCCCTTCTCCCCCTCCCCCTTCTCCTCCTCTCCCTTCTCCCCCTCTCCCTTCTCCCCCTCCCCCTTCTCTTCCGTCTCCTCCTCTCCCGTCTCCCCCTCTCCCTTCTCCCCCTCCCCCTTCTCCTCCTCTCCCTTCTCCCCTCTCCCTTCTCCCCCTCCCCCTTCTCTCACTTCTCCTCCTCTCCCGTCTCCTCCTCTCCCTTCTCCCCATCTCCCTTCTCTCCCTTCTCCTCCTCTCCCTTCTCCTTCTCTCCCTTCTCCTCCTCTCCCTTCTCCTTCTCTCCTTCTCCCCCTCCCTTCTCCCCTCCCCCATCTCCTCCTCTCCCTTCTCCCCTCTCCCTTCTCCCCCTCCCCTTCTCTCATTTCTCCTCCTCTCCCGTCTCCTCCTCTCCCTTCTCCCCATCTCCCTTCTCTCCCTTCTCCTCCTCTCCCTTCTCCTTCTCTCCATTCTCCTCCTCTCCCTTCTCCTTCTCTCCATTCTCCCCTCTCCCTTCTCCCTTCTCTCCCTTCTCCTCCTCTCCCTTCTCCTTCTCTCCCTTCTCCCTTCTCTCCCTTCTCCTTCTCTCCCATCTCCTCCTCTCCCGTCTCCTCCTCTCCCGTCTCCTCCTCTCCCATCTCCTCCTCTCCCATCTCCTCCTCTCCCATCTCCTCTCCCTTCTCCTCCTCTCCCGTCTCCTCCTCTCCCGTCTCCTCCTCTCCCTTCTCCTCCTCTCCCATCTCCTCCTCTCCCGTCTCCTCCTCTCCCGTCTCCTCCTCTCCCATCTCCTCCTCTCCCTTCTCCCCCTCTCCCATCTACTCCTCTCCGATCTCCTCCTCTCCCTTCTCCTCCTCTCCCATCTCCCCTACCTTCTCCTCTCCCTCCCCTTCCCCCCTCTTCCTCTTCCTCTCCCTCCTCTTCCTCCCTGTTTGTCTCAGTGCTTTTGTGGAACCTGTGATAGTTAGGGGAAGATAACATCACATGGGAACTGGTTCAACTCTGAACAACATTCAACTGATCCGTATCAGACTGGCTGCCACTACATTGTCACACCACAAACACAGAGTAGGGGAGAGAGAGAGAATTAGAAAGAGAGAGAGAGAGAGAGAGAGAGAGAGAGAGAGAGAGAGAGAGAGAGAGAGAGAGAGAGAGAGAGAGAGAGAATTAGAAAGAGAGAGAGAGAGAATTAGATAGAGAGAGAGAGAGAGAATTAGAAAGAGAGAGAGAATTAGAAAGAGAGAGAGAGAGAATTAGAAAGAGAGAGAGAGAGAATTAGAAAGAGAGAGAGAGAGAGAGAGAGAGAGAGAGAGAGAGAGAGAATTAGAAAGAGACAGAGGGAGAGAGAGAGAGAATTAGAAAGAGAGAGAGAGAGAATTAGAAAGAGAGAGAGAGAGAGAGAGAGCATTCAGGTTATGTGAGGTTGAAGTGTTACCCTGTCTTGATCAGGAAATAGGTGGAGGGATGAAGAGATGGGGGCATTCTTTGTTTAGAGTAAAGTAATTGACAGTAACAACAGAAGAAGGAAGAACCAGCCTTCCCCTGGTACACAAGCTACAGCTAAACCCCTGGAGTTAATGCAGATCAGGGAAACCCCTGGGCCCTACAGGCTAACACAGGGCTAGCATAGGGATACCAGGCTAACACAGGGCTAGCATAGGGATACCAGGCTAACACAGCGCTAGCATAGGGAGACCAGGCTAACACAGGGCTAGCATAGGGAGACCAGGCTAACACAGGGCTAGCATAGGGATACCAGGCTAACACAGGGCTAGCATAGGGATACTAGGCTAACACAGGGAGACCAGGCTAACACAGGGCTAGCATAGGGAGACGAGGCTAACACAGGGCTAGCATAGGGATACCAGGCTAACACAGGGAGACCAGGCTAACACAGGGCTAGCATAGGGAGACCAGGCTAACACAGGGCTAGCATAGGGATACCAGGCTAACACAGGGAGACCAGGCTAACACAGGGCTAGCATAGGGATACCGGACTAACACAGGGCTAGCATAGGGATACCAGGCTAACACAGGGAGACCAGGCTAACACAGGGCTAGCATAGGGATACCATACTAACACAGGGCTAGCATAGGGATACCAGGCTAACACAGGGCTAGCATAGGGATACCAGGCTAACACAGCGCTAGCATAGGGAGACCAGGCTAACACAGGGCTAGCATAAGGATACCAGGCTAACACAGCGCTAGCATAGGGAGACCAGGCCAACACAGGGCTAGCATAGGGAGACCAGGCTAACACAGGGCTAGCATAGGGATACCAGGCTAACACAGCGCTAGCATAGGGAGACCAGGCTAACACAGGGCTAGCATAGGCATACCAGACTAACACAGGGCTAGCATAGGGATACCAGGCTAACACAGGGCTAGCATAGGGATACCAGGCTAACACAGGGCTAGCATAGGGATACCAGGCTAACACAGCGCTAGCATAGGGAGACCAGGCTAACACAGGGCTAGCATAGGGAGACCAAGCTAACACAAGGCTAGCTTAGGGAGACCAGGCCAACACAGGGCTAGCATAGGGATACCAGGCTAACACAGGGCTAGCATAGGTAGACCAAGCTAACACAGGGCTAGCATAGGGATACCCGGCTAACACAGGGCTAGCATAGGGATACCAGGCTAACACAGGGCTAGCATAGGAGACCAAGCTAACACAGGGCTAGCATAGGGATACCCGGCTAACACAGGGCTAGCATAGGGATACCAGGCTAACGCAGGGCTAGCATAGGGATACCAGGCTAACACAGGGCTAGCATAGGGATACCAGGCTAACACAGGGCTAGCATAGGGATACCAGGCTAACACAGGGCTAGCATAGGGATACCAGGCTAACACAGGGCTAGCTTAGGAGACCAGATGAATGCAGAACATGCAGGTCTGTGGTGAACACAGGCTTAGGAGATATATTCAGTTTTGTTCAGCTAACATCAGTTTGATGACTAAGACCCAGGAACAGATTCCTCAGGTCAGGTGACATGGTTCAGGAAGAGTTTTCCCAGGTCAGGTGACATGGTTCAGGAAGAGATTCCCCCAGGTCAGGTGACATGGTTCAGGAATAGTTTCCCCAGGTCAGGTGACATTGTTCAGGAAGAGTTTCCCCAGGTCAGGTGACATGGTTCAGGAATAGTTTCCCCAGGTCAGGTGACATGGTTCAGGAATAGTTTCTCCAGGTCAGGTGACATGGTTCAGGAAGAGTTTCCCCAGGTCAGGTGACATGGTTCAGGAAGAGTTTCCCCAGGTCAGGTGACATGGTTCAGGAAGAGATTCCCCCAGGTCAGGTGACATGGTTCAGGAAGAGATTCCCCCAGGTCAGGTGACATGGTTCAGGAATAGTTTCCCCAGGTCAGGTGACATGGTTCAGGAAGAGTTTCCCCAGGTCAGGTGACATGGTTCAGGAAGAGTTTCCCCAGGTCAGGTGACATGGTTCAGGAATAGTTTCCCCAGGTCAGGTGACATGGTTCAGGAATAGTTTCCCAGGTCAGGTGACATGGTTCAGGAAGAGTTTCCCCAGGTCAGGTGACATGGTTCAGGAAGAGTTTCCCCAGGTCAGGTGACATGGTTCAGGAAGAGTTTCCCCAGGTCAGGTGACATGGTTCAGGAACAGTTTCCTCAGGTCAGGTGACATGGTTCAGGAAGAGTTTCCCCAGGTCAGGTGACATGGTTCAGGAATAGTTTCCCCAGGTCAGGTGACATGGTTCAGGAATAGTTTCCCCAGGTCAGGTGACATGGTTCAGGAAGAGTTTCCCCAGGTCAGGTGACATGGTTCAGGAAGAGTTTCCCAGGTCAGGTGACATGGTTCAGGAATAGTTTCCCAGGTCAGGTGACATGGTTCAGGAATAGTTTCTCCAGGTCAGGTGACATGGTTCAGGAAGAGTTTCCCAGGTCAGGTGACATGGTTCAGGAAGAGTTTCCCCAGGTCAGGTGACATGGTTCAGGAAGAGATTCCCCCAGGTCAGGTGACATGGTTCAGGAAGAGATTCCCCCAGGTCAGGTGACATGGTTCAGGAAGAGTTTCCCCAGGTCAGGTGACATGGTTCAGGAAGAGTTTCCCCAGGTCAGGTGACATGGTTCAGGAAGAGTTTCCCCAGGTCAGGTGACATGGTTCAGGAATAGTTTCCCCAGGTCAGGTGACATGGTTCCCAGGTCAGGAAGAGTTTCCCCAGGTCAGGTGACATGGTTCAGGAATAGTTTCCCCAGGTCAGGTGACATGGTTCAGGAAGAGTTTCCCCAGGTCAGGTGACATGGTTCAGGAAGAGTTTCCCCAGGTCAGGTGACATGGTTCAGGAAGAGTTTCCCCAGGTCAGGTGACATGGTTCAGGAACAGTTTCCTCAGGTCAGGTGACATGGTTCAGGAAGAGTTTCCCCAGGTCAGGTGACATGGTTCAGGAATAGTTTCCCCAGGTCAGGTGACATGG
>NW_025745805.1:0-45000 GCF_021184085.1 Oncorhynchus gorbuscha | reverse complement strand
TGCCCTGTGGAACACTATTGACTCCTTGTAGAGTCCCTGCCCTGTGGAACACTATTGACTCCTTGTAGAGTCCCTGCCCTGTGGAACACTATTGAGTCCTTGTAGAGTCCCTGCCCTGTGGAACACTATTGACTCCTTGTAGAGTCCCTGCCCTGTGGAACACTATTGACTCCTTGTAGAGTCCCTGCCCTGTGGAACACTTTCAACACCTTGTAGAGTCCCTGCCCTGTGGAACACTTTCAACACCTTGTAGAGTCCATGTCTAGATGAATCGAGGCTCCTCTGAGGGCAAAGGGAGAGGGGGATGCAACTCAGGATTAGGAAGGTGTTCTTAATGTTTTGAACCCTCAGTTAGTATTGCATTATATGTGCTAGTGTGTACTAATGTAGTGAATATTATATTATATGTGATAGTGTGTATAATGTAGTGTATATTATATTATATGTGATAGTGTGTATAATGTAGTGTATATTGTATTGTATGTGATAGTGTGTATAATGTATTGTATATTATATTATATGTGATAGTGTGTATAATTTAGTGTACCTTATATTATATGTGATAGTGTGTATAAAGTAGTGTATATTATATTATATGTGATAGTGTGTATAATGTAGTGTATAATATATGTGATAGTGTGTATAATGTAGTGTATATTATATTATATGTGATAGTGTGTATAATGTATTGTATATTATATTATATGTGATAGTGTGTATAATGTATTGTATATTATATTATATGTGATAGTGTGTATAATGTATTGTATATTATATTATATGTGATAGTTTGTATAATGTATTGTATATTATATTATATGTGATAGTGTGTATAATGTAGTGTATATTATATTATATGTGATAGTGTGTATAATGTACTGTATATTATATTATATGTGATAGTTTGTATAATGTATTGTATATTATATTATATGTGATAGTGTGTATAATGTACTGTATATTATATTATATGTGATAGTGTGTATAATGTAGTGTATATTATATTATATGTGATAGTGTGTATAATGTATTGTATATTATATTATATGTGATAGTTTGTATAATGTATTGTATATTATATTATATGTGATAGTGTGTATAATGTACTGTATATTATATTATATGTGATAGTGTGTATAATGTAGTGTATATTATATTATATGTGATAGTGTGTATAATGTAGTGTATATTATATTATATGTGATAGTGTGTATAATGTAGTGTATATTATATGTGATAGTGTGTATAATGTATTGTATATTATATTATATGTGATAGTGTGTATAATGTATTGTATATTATATTATATGTGATAGTGTGTATAATGTATTGTATATTATATTATATGTGATAGTGTGTATAATGTAGTGTATATTATATTATATGTGATAGTGTGTATAATGTAGTGTATATTATATTATATGTGATAGTGTGTATAATGTAGTGTATATTATATGTGATAGTGTGTATAATGTATTGTATATTATATTATATGTGATAGTGTGTATAATGTACTGTATATTATATTATATGTGATAGTGTGTATAATGTATTGTATATTATATTATATGTGATAGTGTGTATAATGTAGTGTATATTATATGTGATAGTGTGTATAATGTAGTGTATAATATGTGATAGTGTGTATAATGTATTGTATATTATATTATATGTGATAGTGTGTATAATGTACTGTATATTTAATGGCCAATATACCACGGCTAAGGGCTGTTCTTAATGTACTGTTATTGATGAGAGCCAGGATCAAGTGTGTGTGTGTGTGTGTGTGTGTGTGTGTGTGTGTGTGTGTGTGTGTGTGTGTGTGTGTGTGTGTGTGTGTGTGTGTGTGTGTGTGTGCGTGCGTGCGTGCGTGCGTGTGTGTGTGTGCGTGCGTGCTTGCGTGTGTGTGTGTGCGTCTAAGTGTTTGGTCTCCAATGACCACTTTCTCTAGGAGGTCGTCCCACCCCCACTCCTTCCCTCCCGGTGGATTGGGGGCTATGGTTATCAGAATGTTAATCTGTCCAAAGCCAACCCACTCTCAGGCCCAGTGTGGTGTGGATACAGTGTGGTGTGGATACAGTGTGGTGTGGATACAGTGGGGTGTGGATACAGTGTGGTGTGGATACAGTGTGGTGTGGTGTGGATACAGTGTGGTGTGGATATAGTGTGGTGTGGATATAGTGTGGTGTGGATACAGTGTGGTGTGGTGTGGATACAGTGTGGTGTGGATATAGTGTGGTGTGGATACAGTGTGGTGTGGATACAGTGTGGTGTGGATACAGTGTGGTCTGGTGTGGATACAGTATGGTGTGGATACAGTGTGGTGTGGTGTAGATACAGTGTGGTGTAGATACAGTGTGGTGTGGATACAGTGTGGTGTGGATACAGTGTGCTGTGGCTACAGTGTGGTGTGGATACAGTGTGGTGTGGATATAGTGTGGTGTTGCTACAGTGTGGTGTGGATACAGTGTGGTGTGGATACAGTGTGGTGTGGATACAGTGTGGTGTGGTGTGGATACAGTGTGGTGTGGTGTGGATACAGTGTGGTGTGGATACAGTGTGGTGTGGATACAGTGTGGTGTGGTGTAGCTACAGTGTGGTGTGGTGTGGATACAGTGTGGTGTGGATACAGTGTGGTGTGGATACAGTGTGGTGTGGATACAGTGTAGTGTGGATACAGTGTGGTGTGGTGTAGCTACAGTGTGGTGTGGTGTGGATACAGTGTGGTGTGGTGTGGATACAGTGTGGTGTGGATACAGTGTTGTGTGGTGTGGGTACAGTAAGGTGTGGATACAGTGTGGAGTGGCTACAGTGTGGTGTGGCTACAGTGTGGTGTGGATACAGTGTGGTGTGGTGTGGATACAGTGTGGTGTGGATACAGTGAGGTGTGGTGTAGCTACAGTGTGGTGTGGTGTGGATACAGTGTGGTGTGGATACAGTGTGGTGTGGATACAGTGTGGTGTGGTGTAGCTACAGTGTGGTGTGGTGTGGATACAGTGTGGTGTGGTGTGGATACAGTGTGGTGTGGATACAGTGTGGTGTGGATACAATGTGGTGTGGATACAGTGTGGTGTGGCTACAGTGTGGTGTGGATATAGTGTGGTGTGGATTCAGTGTGGTGTGGATACAGTGTTGTGTGGTGTGGATACAGTGTGGTGTGGATACAGTGTGGTGTGGCTACAGTGTGGTGTGGATACAGTGTGGTGTGGATACAGTGTGGTGTGGCTACAGTGTGGTGTGGCTACAGTGTGGTGTTGATACAGTGAGGTGTGGATACAGTGTGGTGTGGCTACAGTGTGGTGTGGATATAGTGTGGTGTGATTACAGTGTGGTGTGGCTACAGTGTGGTGTGGCTACAGTGTGGTGTGGATACAGTGTGGTGTGGATACGGTGTAGTGTGGATACAGTTTGGTGTGGATATAGTGTGGTGTGGATACAGTGTGGTATGGATACAGTGTGGTGTGGGGTGGCTACAGTGTGGTGTGGATACAGTGTGGTGTGGATACGGTGTAGTGTGGATACAGTTTGGTGTGGATATAGTGTGGTATGGATACAGTGTGGTATGGATACAGTGTGGTGTGGGGTGGATACAGTGTGGTGTGGGTGTGGATACAGTGTGGTGTGGTGTGGCTACAGTGTGGTGTGGATACAGTGTGATGTGGATACAGTGTGGTGTGGATGCAGTGTGGTGTGGATACAGTGTGGTGTGGTGTGCATACAGTGTGGTGTGGATACAGTGTGGTGTGGATACAGTGTGGTGTGGATACAGTGTGGTGTGGCTACAGTGTGGTGTGGATACAGTGTGGTGTGGATACAGTGTGGTGTGGATACAGTGTGGTGTGGCTACAGTGATGTGTGTGTGGCTACAGTGTGTGTGTGTGTGTGTGTGTGTGTGTGTGTGTGTGTGATGTGTGTGTGTGTAGTGTGTGTGTGTGTGTGTGTGTGTGTGTGTGAAAGTGTGTGTGTGTGATCATCCTAATAGAGTCAAATTTGGTACACACACACACACACACACACACACACACACCACACACACACACACACACACACACACACACACACACACACACACACACACACACACACACACACACACACACACACACACACACACACACACACACACACACATACACACACACACACAGCTATGTGTCTCCGTCTCCCACAGTAAACCTTGTGACTTGTTCAAGGTCTCGTGTCCTCAGCCAGCCAGTCTAACCCCAAAATCCCTGAAACTATCAATCAGCCCTACTACCTCCAACCAGCCCTACTACCACCAACCAGCCCTACTACCATAAACCAGCCCTACTACCACCAACCAGCCCTACTACCATAAACCAGCCCTACTACCACCAACCAGCCCTACTACCATCAACCAGCCCTACTACCATCAACCAGCCCTACTACCATCAACCAGCCCAACTACCACCAACCAGCCCTACTACCACCAACCAGCCCTACTACCGCCAACCAGCCCTACTACCACCAACCAGCCCTACTACCATAAACCAGCCCTACTACCACCAACCAGCCCTACTACCACCAACCAGCCCAACTACCACCAACCAGCCCTACTACCACCAACCAGCCCTACTACCATCAACCAGCCCTACTACCACCAACCAGCCCTACTACCACCAACCAGCCCAACTACCACCAACCAGCCCTACTACCATCAACCAGCCCTACTACCATCAACCAGCCCTACTACCATAAACCAGCCCTACTACCATCAACCAGCCCTACTACCGCCAACCAGCCCTACTACCACCAACCAGCCCTACTACCACCAACCAGCCCTACTACCACCAACCAGCCCTACTACCACCAACCAGCCCTACTACCATCAACCAGCCCTACTACCACCAACCAGCCCTACTACCATCAACCAGCCCAACTACCATCAACCAGCCCTACTACCACCAACCAGCCCAACCAGCCCTACTACCACCAACCAGCCCAACCAGCCCTACTACCACCAACCAGCCCTACTACCACCAACCAGCCCTACTACCATCAACCAGCCCTACTACCACCAACCAGCCCAACTACCATCATCCAGCCCTACTACCATCAACCAGCCCAACTACCATCAACCAGCCCTGTTACCATCAACCAGCCCTATTACCACCAATCAGCCCTACTACCATCAACCAGCCCTACTACCACCAACCAGCCCAACTACCATCAACCAGCCCTACGACCACCAACCAGCCCTACTACCACCAACCAGCCCAACTACCATCAACCAGTCCTACTACCACCAACCAGCCCAACTACCATCAACCAGCCCTACTACCATCAACCAGCCCTACTACCATCAACCAACCCTACTACCACCAACCAGCCCTACTACCATCAACCAGCCCTACTACCATCAACCAGTCCTACTACCATCAACCAGCCAAACCAGCCCTACTACCATCAACCAGCCAAACCAGCCCTACTACCATCAACCAGCCCTACTATCATAAACCAGCTCTACTACCACCAACCAGGCCTACTACCATAAACCAGCCCTACTACCACCAACCAGCCCTACTACCATCAACCAGCCAAACCAGCCCTACTACCACCAACCAGCCCTACTACCATCAACCAGCTCTACTACCACCAACCAGCCAAACCAGCCCTACTACCACCAACCAGCCCTACTACCATAAACCAGCCCTACTACCACCAACCAGCCAAACCAGCCCTACTACCACCAACCAGCCCTACTACCACCAACCAGCCCTACTACCACCAACCAGCCCTACTACCACCAACCAGCCCTACTACCATAAACCAGCCCTACTACCACCAACCAGCCCTACTACCATAAACCAGCCCTACTACCATGAACCAGCCCTACTACCATAAACCAGCCCTACTACCACCAACCAGCCCTACTACCATAAACCAGCCCTACTACCACCAACCAGCCCTACTACCATAAACCAGCCTTACTACCACCAACCAGCCCAACTACCATCAACCAGCCCTACTACCACCAACCAGCCCTACTACCACCAACCAGCCCTACTACCGCCAACCAGCCCTACTACCACCAACCAGCCCTACTACCATCAACCAGCCCTACTACCATCAACCAGCCCTACTACCACCAACCAGCCCTACTACCATCAACCAGCCCAACTACCATCAACCAGCCCTACTACCACCAACCAGCCCAACCAGCCCTACTACCACCAACCAGCCCAACCAGCCCTACTACCACCAACCAGCCCTACTACCATCAACCAGCCCTACTACCACCAACAGCCCAACTACCACCAACCAGCCCTACTACCACCAACCAGCCCTACTACCATCAACCAGCCCTACTACCACCAACCAGCCCTACTACCACCAACCAGCCCAACTACCATCAACCAGCCCTACTACCATCAACCAGCCCAACTACCATCAACCAGCCCTGTTACCATCAACCAGCCCTATTACCACCAATCAGCCCTACTACCATCAACCAGCCCTACTACCACCAACCAGCCCAACTACCATCAACCAGCCCTACGACCACCAACCAGCCCTACTTCCATCAACCAGTCCTACTACCACCAACCAGCCCAACTACCATCAACCAGCCCAACTACCATCAACCAGCCCTACTACCATCAACCAGCCCTACTACCATCAACCAGCCCAACCAGCCCTACTACCATCAACCAGCCCTACTACCATCAACCAGCCCTACTACCATCAACCAGCCCTACTACCATCAACCAGCCCAACCAGCCCTACTACCATCAACCAGCCCTACTACCATCAACCAGCCCTACTACCATCAACCAGCCCTACTACCATCAACCAGCCCTACTACCATCAACCAGCCCTACTACCATCAACCAGCCCTACTATCATCAACCAGCCCTACTACCACCAACCAGCCCTACTACCATCAACCAACCCTACTACCACCAACCAGCCCTACTACCATCAACCAGCCCTACTACCATCAACCAGTCCTACTACCATCAACCAGCCAAACCAGCCCTACTACCATCAACCAGCCCTACTACCATCAACCAGCCCTACTACCATCAACCAGCCCTACTTCCATCAACCAGTCCTACTACCATCAACCAGTCCTACTACCATCAACCAGCCCTACTACCACCAACCAGGCCTACTATCATAAACCAGCCCTACTACCACCAACCAGGCCTACTACCATAAACCAGCCCTACTACCATCAACCAGCCCTACTATCATAAACCAGCTCTACTACCACCAACCAGGCCTACTACCATAAACCAGCCCTACTACCACCAACCAGCCCTACTACCATCAACCAGCCAAACCAGCCCTACTACCACCAACCAGCCCTACTACCATCAACCAGCTCTACTACCACCAACCAGCCAAACCAGCCCTACTACCACCAACCAGCCCTACTACCATAAACCAGCCCTACTACCACCAACCAGCCAAACCAGCCCTACTACCACCAACCAGCCCTACTACCACCAACCAGCCCTACTACCACCAACCAGCCAAACCAGCCCTACTACCACCAACCAGCCCTACTACCACCAACCAGCCCTACTACCACCAACCAGCCCTACTACCACCAACCAGCCCTACAACCATAAACCAGCCCTACTACCACCAACCAGCCCTACTACCATAAACCAGCCCTACTACCATAAACCAGCCCTACTACCATAAACCAGCCCTACTACCACCAACCAGCCCTACTACCATAAACCAGCCCTACTACCATAAACCAGCCCTACTACCATAAACCAGCCCTACTACCACCAACCAGCCCAACTACCATCAACCAGCCCTACTACCATCAACCAGCCCTACTACCATAAACCAGCTCTACCACCATCAACCAGCCCAACTGTCCCCTGCAACCCATGTCCTCCTCCCAGCATCCCATGTTATGTCCCCTGCAATCCATGTCCTGTCCCCAGCAACCCATGTCCCCTCCCCAGCAACCCATGTCCTGTATCCTTGCAACCCATGATCTGTCCCCAGCAACCCATGTCCTGTCCCCTTGCAACCCATATCCTGGCCCCAGCAACCCATGATCGGTCCCCAGCAACCCATGTCCTGTGCCCAGCAACCCATGTTCTGTCCCCAGCAACCCATGATCTGTCCCCAGCAACCCATGATCTGTGCCCAGCAACCCATGTCCTGTCCCCAGCAACTCATGATCTGTCACCAGCAACCCATGATCTGTGCCCAGCAACCCATGTCCTGTCCCCAGCAACCCATGATCGGTCCCCAGCAACCCATGTCCTGTCCCCTTGCAACCCATGTCCTGTCCCCAGCAACCCATGATCTGTCCCCAGCAACCCATGATCTGTGCCCAGCAACCCATGATCTGTCCCCAGTAACCCATGATCTGTCCCCAGCAACCCATGTCCTGTCCCCTTGCAACCCATATCCTGTCCCCAGCAACCCATGATCGGTCCCCAGCAACCCATGTCCTGTCCCCAGCAACCCATGATCTGTCCCCAGCAACCCATGTCCTCCTCCCAGCAACCCATGTCCTGTTCCCAGCTACCCATGTCCTGTCAACCAGCAACCCATGTCCTGTTCCCAGCTACCCATGTTCTGTCCCATGCAATTCTGACGGTGTTTTCTGGAATCAAATAGAAAGTGTCTGTGTGTTGAGGGTAGAATCAGTTCTTCAGCTCCGTAAGGCTTACAGTAAAGATTAAACCTTTATTGAGGAAATTCCAGGTCGGCTTACGGCCACACGTCCCTTCAGCGTCCTACCGGGAGTGATTATTGACCACGGTCACACACGCACACACACACACGCACGCACGCACGCACGCACGCACGCACGCACGCACGCACGCACGCACGCACGCACACACACACACACACACACACACACACACACACACACACACACACACACACACACACACACACACACACACACACACACACACACCCAGCTGTGACAGTGATGACGCGTGTTCAGATTGGATAATCCTTCCTGGTCTGCTAAACCCTGCAGCGAGGCGAGATTCAACGACAGGTTCAACCCTTGTCCTGGTCAACTACAGTTCAACTACTGGTTCAACCCTGGTCCTGGTCAACTACAGTTCAACTACAGGTTCAACCCTGGTCCTGGTCAACTACAGTTCAACTACAGGTTCAACCCTGGTCCTGGTCAACTACAGTTCAACTACAGGTTCAACCCTGGTCCTGGTCAACTACAGTTCAACTACAGGTTCAACCCTGGTCCTGGTCAACTACAGTTCAACTACAGGTTCA
The DNA here is from genome assembly GCF_021184085.1 of Oncorhynchus gorbuscha. Lineage (NCBI taxonomy): Eukaryota > Metazoa > Chordata > Actinopteri > Salmoniformes > Salmonidae > Oncorhynchus > Oncorhynchus gorbuscha. The sequence goes on along the minus strand of NW_025745805.1, from coordinate 35,751 downwards.
ACCCTGGTCGTGGTCAACTACAGTTCAACTACAGGTTCAACCCTGGTCCTGGTCAACTACAGTTCAACTACAGGTTCAACCCTGGTCCTGGTCAACTACAGTTCAACTACAGGTTCAACCCTGGTCGTGGTCAACTACAGTTCAACTACTGGTTCAACCCTTGTCCTGGTCAACTACAGTTCAACTACTGGTTCAACCCTTGTCCTGGTCAACTACAGTTCAACTACAGGTTCAACCCTTGTCCTGGTCAACTACAGTTCAACTACAGGTTCAACCCTGGTCCTGGTCAACTACAGTTCAACTACAGGTTCAACCCTGGTCCTGGTCAACTACAGTTCAACTACAGGTTCAACCCTGGTCCTGGTCAACTACAGTTCAACGACAGGTTCAACCCTGGTCCTGGTCAACTACAGTTCAACTACAGGTTCAACCCTGGACCTGGTCAACTACGGTTCAGTCCTGGTCAACTACAGTTCAACTACTGGTTCAACCCTGGTCCTGGTCAACTACAGTTCAACTACAGGTTCAACCCTGGTCCTGGTCAACTACAGTTCAACTACAGGTTCAACCCTGGTCCTGGTCAACTACAGTTCAACTACAGGTTCAACCCTGGACCTGGTCAACTACGGTTCAGTCCTGGTCAACTACAGTTCAACTACTGGTTCAACCCTGGTCCTGGTCAACTACAGTTCAACTACAGGTTCAACCCTGGTCCTGGTCAACTACAGTTCAACTACAGGTTCAACCCTGGTCCTGGTCAACTACAGTTCAACTACAGGTTCAACCCTGGTCCTGGTCAACTACAGTTCAACTACAGGTTCAACCCTGGTCCTGGTCAACTACAGTTCAACTACAGGTTCAACCCTGGTCCTGGTCAACTACAGTTCAACTACAGGTTCAACCCTTGTCCTGGTCAACTACAGTTCAACTACAGGTTCAACCCTGGTCCTGGTCAACTACAGTTCAACTACAGGTTCAACCCTGGTCCTAGACAACTACAGGTCTCATTGGCCCACTAGTCTCCAACCCTGGTCCTGGTCAACTACAGGTCTCATTGGCCCACTAGTCACCAACCCTGGTCCTAGACAACTACAGGTCTCATTGGCCCACTAGTCTCCAACCCTGGTCCTGGTCAACTACAGGTCTCATTGGCCCACTAGTCTCCAACCCTGGTCCTAGACAACTACAGGTCTCATTAGCCCACTAGTCACCAACCCTGGTCCTAGACAACTACAGGTCTCATTGGCCCACTAGTCACCAACCCTGGTCCTAGACAACTACAGGTCTCATTAGCCCACTAGTCTCCAACCCTGGTCCTGGTCAACTACAGGTCTCATTGGCCCACTAGTCTCCAACCCTGGTCCTGGTCAACTACAGGTCTCATTAGCCCACTAGTCTCCAACCCTGGTCCTAGACAACTACAGGTCTCATTAGCCCACTAGTCTCCAACCCTGGTCCTGGTCAACTACAGGTCTCATTAGCCCACTAGTCTCCAACCCTGGTCCTAGACAACTACAGGTCTCATTAGCCCACTAGTCTCCAACCCTGGTCCTGGTCAACTACAGGTCTCATTAGCCCACTAGTCTCCAACCCTGGTCCTGGTCAACTACAGGTCTCATTAGCCCACTAGTCACCAACCCTGGTCCTAGACAACTACAGGTCTCATTGGCCCACTAGTCACCAACCCTGGTCCTAGACAACTACAGGTCTCATTGGCCCACTAGTCTCCAACCCTGGTCCTGGTCAACTACAGGTCTCATTGGCCCACTAGTCTCCAACCCTGGTCCTAGACAACTACAGGTCTCATTAGCCCACTAGTCACCAACACTGGTCCTAGACAACTACAGGTCTCATTGGCCCACTAGTCACCAACCCTGGTCCTAGACAACTACAGGTCTCATTAGCCCACTAGTCTCCAACCCTGGTCCTGGTCAACTACAGGTCTCATTGGCCCACTAGTCTCCAACCCTGGTCCTGGTCAACTACAGGTCTCATTAGCCCACTAGTCTCCAACCCTGGTCCTAGACAACTACAGGTCTCATTAGCCCACTAGTCTCCAACCCTGGTCCTGGTCCACTACAGGTCTCATTAGCCCACTAGTCTCCAACCCTGGTCCTGGTCAACTACAGGTCTCATTAGCCCACTAGTCTCCAACCCTGGTCCTGGTCAACTACAGTTCAACTACAGGTTCAAACCTTGTCCAGGTCCTGAGCATTACAGGTCTCATTGGCCCACTAGTCTCCAACCCTGGTCCTGGTCAACTACAGGGTCTGCAGACTATTGTTCCAGCCCACCACTAACACACCTGATTCAGCTAATCAGAGACTTCTTGACGTTATCTGAATGAGGTGTGTTAGTGTTGGGCTGGAACTAAACCATGCATCCTGCAGCTCTCCAGGACCAGGCTGTTCTGAGGTATCATTTACATTTACATTTAAGTCATTTAGCAGACGCTCTTATCCAGAGCGACTTACAAATTGAATCAGTTGTATAATTCAACCAGGCTGGGTGACTGTTCTGAGGTTTCAGTTGTATAATTCAACCAGGCTGGGTGACTGTTCTGAGGTATCAGTTGTATAATTCAACCAGGCTGGGTGACTGTTCTGAGCTTTCAGTTGTATAATTCAACCAGGCTGGGTGACTGTTCTGAGGTATCAGTTGTAGTATTGCATAAATACCACTAGGGGGAAGACTTGTTCCAGATCAGTAACACAACCCCTATCGCCTATCACATGTGGTAAGCTGTTCTCATCCTCAACAGCCTCCCTCCTCTCCCCAGACACAACCCCATAGCTCCTATCATATCATGTAGTAAGCTGTTCTCGTCCTCAACAGCCTCCCTCCTCTCTCCAGACACAACCCCATAGCTCCTATCATATCATGTAGTAAGCTGTTCTCATCCTCAACAGCCTCCCTCCTCTCTCCAGACACAACCCCATAGCTCCTATCATATCATGTAGTAAGCTGTTCTCATCCTCAACAGCCTCCCTCCTCTCTCCAGACACAACCCCATAGCTCCTATCATATCATGTAGTAAGCTGTTCTCGTCCTCAACAGCCTCCCTCCTCTCTCCAGACACAACCCCATAGCTCCTATCATATCATGTAGTAAGCTGTTCTCATCCTCAACAGCCTCCCTCCTCTCTCCAGACACAACCCCTAGCTTATATAGAGCTAGACGTTCCTCAACTAGATCACCCACCGTGTATATAGAGGTAGACTTTCCCCAACTAGATCACCCACCGTGTATATAGAGCTAGACGTTCCTCAACTAGATCACCCACCGTGTATATAGAGGTAGACTTTCCCCAACTAGATCACCCACCGTGTATATAGAGCTAGACGGTCCTCAACTAGATCACCCACCGTGTATATAGAGCTAGACGTTCCTCAACTAGATCACCCACCTGGATTCAGTGACTGACTACTATGACATAGTCTTCTCCTCCATCTCCTTCAGTCACTGACTACTATGACATAGAGGGTGTAGGGAAGTCTTCTCCTCCATCTCCTTCAGTCACTGACTACTATGACATAGTCTTCTCCTCCATCTCCTTCAGTCACTGACTACTATGACATAGAGGGTGTAGGGAAGTCTTCTCCTCCATCTCCTTCAGTCACTGACTACTATGACATAGAGGGTGTAGGGAAGTCTTCTCCTCCATCTCCTTCAGTCACTGACTACTATGACATAGTCTTCTCCTCCATCTCCTTCAGTCACTGACTACTATGACATAGAGGGTGTAGGGAAGTCTTCTCCTCCATCTCCTTCAGTCACTGACTACTATGACATAGTCTTCTCCTCCATCTCCTTCAGTCACTGACTACTATGACATAGTCTTCTCCTCCATCTCCTTCAGTCACTGACTACTATGACATAGTCTTCTCCTCCATCTCCTTCAGTCACTGACTAGTATGACATAGAGGGTGTAGGGAAGTCTTCTCCTCCATCTCCTTCAGTCACTGACTACTATGACATAGTCTTCTCTCCATCTCCTTCAGTCACTGACTACTATGACATAGTCTTCTCCTCCATCTCCTTCAGTCACTGACTACTATGACATAGTCTTCTCCTCCATCTCCTTCAGTCACTGACTACTATGACATAGAGGGTGTAGGGAAGTCTTCTCCTCCATCTCCTTCAGTCACTGACTACTATGACATAGAGGGTGTAGGGAAGTCTTCTCCTCCATCTCCTTCAGTCACTGACTACTATGACATAGTCTTCTCCTCCATCTCCTTCAGTCACTGACTACTATGACATAGTCTTCTCCTCCATCTCCTTCAGTCACTGACTACTATGACATAGTCTTCTCCTCCATCTCCTTCAGTCACTGACTACTATGACATAGAGGGTGTAGGGAAGTCTTCTCCTCCATCTCCTTCAGTCACTGACTACTATGACATAGTCTTCTCCTCCATCTCCTTCAGTCACTGACTACTATGACATAGAGGGTGTAGGGAAGTCTTCTCCTCCATCTCCTTCAGTCACTGACTACTATGACATAGTCTCCTCCTCCATCTCCTTCAGTCACTGACTACTATGACATAGAGGGTGTAGGGAAGTCTTCTCCTCCATCTCCTTCAGTCACTGACTACTATGACAAAGTCTTCTCCTCCATCTCCTTCAGTCACTGACTACTATGACATAGTCTTCTCCTCCAACTCCTTCAGTCACTGACTACTATGACATAGAGGGTGTAGGGAAGTCTTCTCCTCCATCTCCTTCAGTCACTGACTACTATGACATAGAGGGTGTAGGGAAGTCTTCTCCTCCATCTCCTTCAGTCACTGACTACTATGACATAGTCTTCTCCTCCATCTCCTTCAGTCACTGACTACTATGACATAGAGGGTGTAGGGAAGTCTTCTCCTCCATCTCCTTCAGTCACTGACTACTATGACATAGTCTTCTCCTCCATCTCCTTCAGTCACTGACTACTATGACATAGTCTTCTCCTCCATCTCCTTCAGTCACTGACTACTATGACATAGAGGGTGTAGGGAAGTCTTCTCCTCCATCTCCTTCAGTCACTGACTACTATGACATAGTCTTCTCCTCCATCTCCTTCAGTCACTGACTACTATGACATAGTCTTCTCCTCCATCTCCTTCAGTCACTGACTACTATGACATAGAGGGTGTAGGGAAGTCTTCTCATCCATCTCCTTCAGTCACTGACTACTATGACATAGTCTTCTCCTCCATCTCCTTCAGTCACTGACTACTATGACATAGTCTTCTCCTCCATCTCCTTCAGTCACTGACTACTATGACATAGTCTTCTCCTCCATCTCCTTCAGTCACTGACTACTATGACATAGAGGGTGTAGGGAAGTCTTCTCCTCCATCTCCTTCAGTCACTGACTACTATGACATAGTCTTCTCCTCCATCTCCTTCAGTCACTGACTACTATGACATAGTCTTCTCCTCCATCTCCTTCAGTCACTGACTACTATGACATAGTCTTCTCCTCCATCTCCTTCAGTCACTGACTACTATGACATAGTCTTCTCCTCCATCTCCTTCAGTCACTGACTACTATGACATAGTCTTCTCCTCCATCTCCTTCAGTCACTGACTACTATGACATAGTCTTCTCCTCCATCTCCTTCAGTCACTGACTACTATGACATAGAGGGTGTAGGGAAGTCTTCTCCTCCATCTCCTTCAGTCACTGACTACTATGACATAGTCTTCTCCTCCATCTCCTTCAGTCACTGACTACTATGACATAGAGGGTGTAGGGAAGTCTTCTCCTCCATCTCCTTCAGTCACTGACTACTATGACATAGTCTTCTCCTCCAACTCCTTCAGTCACTGACTACTATGACATAGTCTTCTCCTCCAACTCCTTCAGTCACTGACTACTATGACATAGTCTTCTCCTCCATCTCCTTCAGTCACTGACTACTATGACATAGAGGGTGTAGGGAAGTCTTCTCCTCCATCTCCTTCAGTCACTGACTACTATGACATAGAGGGTGTAGGGAAGTCTTCTCCTCCATCTCCTTCAGTCACTGACTACTATGACATAGTCTTCTCCTCCATGTCCTTCAGTCACTGACTACTATGACATAGAGGGTGTAGGGAAGTCTTCTCCTCCATCTCCTTCAGTCACTGACTACTATGACATAGTCTTCTCCTCCATCTCCTTCAGTCACTGACTACTATGACATAGAGGGTGTAGGGAAGTCTTCTCCTCCATCTCCTTCAGTCACTGACTACTATGACATAGTCTTCTCCTCCATCTCCTTCAGTCACTGACTACTATGACATAGTCTTCTCCTCCATCTCCTTCAGTCACTGACTACTATGACATAGAGGGTGTAGGGAAGTCTTCTCCTCCATCTCCTTCAGTCACTGACTACTATGACATAGTCTTCTCCTCCATCTCCTTCAGTCACTGACTACTATGACATAGTCTTCTCCTCCATCTCCTTCAGTCACTGACTACTATGACATAGAGGGTGTAGGGAAGTCTTCTCCTCCATCTCCTTCAGTCACTGACTACTATGACATAGTCTTCTCCTCCATCTCCTTCAGTCACTGACTACTATGACATAGAGGGTGTAGGGAAGTCTTCTCCTCCATCTCCTTCAGTCACTGACTACTATGACATAGTCTCCTCCTCCATCTCCTTCAGTCACTGACTACTATGACAAAGTCTTCTCCTCCATCTCCTTCAGTCACTGACTACTATGACATAGTCTTCTCCTCCATCTGCTTCAGTCACTGACTACTATGACATAGAGGGTGTAGGGAAGTCTTCTCCTCCATCTCCTTCAGTCACTGACTACTATGACATAGTCTCCTCCTCCATCTCCTTCAGTCACTGACTACTATGACATAGAGGGTGTAGGGAAGTCTTCTCCTCCATCTCCTTCAGTCACTGACTACTATGACAAAGTCTTCTCCTCCATCTCCTTCAGTCACTGACTACTATGACATAGTCTTCTCCTCCATCTGCTTCAGTCACTGACTACTATGACATAGAGGGTGTAGGGAAGTCTTCTCCTCCATCTCCTTCAGTCACTGACTACTATGACATAGAGGGTGTAGGGAAGTCTTCTCCTCCATCTCCTTCAGTCACTGACTACTATGACATAGTCTTCTCCTCCATCTCCTTCAGTCACTGACTACTATGACATAGTCTTCTCCTCCATCTCCTTCAGTCACTGACTACTATGACATAGAGGGTGTAGGGAAGTCTTCTCCTCCATCTGCTTCAGTCACTGACTACTATGACATAGTCTTCTCCTCCATCTCCTTCAGTCACTGACTACTATGACATAGTCTTCTCCTCCATCTCCTTCAGTCACTGACTACTATGACATAGTCTTCTCCTCCATCTCCTTCAGTCACTGACTACTATGACATAGAGGGTGTAGGGAAGTCTTCTCCTCCATCTCCTTCAGTCACTGACTACTATGACATAGAGGGTGTAGGGAAGTCTTCTCCTCCATCTCCTTCAGTCACTGACTACTATGACATAGTCTTCTCCTCCATCTCCTTCAGTCACTGACTACTATGACATAGAGGGTGTAGGGAAGTCTTCTCCTCCATCTCCTTCAGTCACTGACTACTATGACATAGTCTTCTCCTCCAACTCCTTCAGTCACTGACTACTATGACATAGTCTTCTCCTCCATCTCCTTCAGTCACTGACTACTATGACATAGAGGGTGTAGGGAAGTCTTCTCCTCCATCTCCTTCAGTCACTGACTACTATGACATAGAGGGTGTAGGGAAGTCTTCTCCTCCATCTCCTTCAGTCACTGACTACTATGACATAGTCTTCTCCTCCATCTCCTTCAGTCACTGACTACTATGACATCGTCTTCTCCTCCATCTCCTTCAGTCACTGACTACTATGACATAGTCTTCTCCTCCATCTCCTTCAGTCACTGACTACTATGACATAGTCTTCTCCTCCATCTCCTTCAGTCACTGACTACTATGACATAGTCTTCTCCTCCATCTCCTTCAGTCACTGACTACTATGACATAGAGGGTGTAGGGAAGTCTTCTCCTCCATCTCCTTCAGTCACTGACTACTATGACATAGTCTTCTCCTCCAACTCCTTCAGTCACTGACTACTATGACATAGTCTTCTCCTCCATCTCCTTCAGTCACTGACTACTATGACATAGAGGGTGTAGGGAAGTCTTCTCCTCCATCTCCTTCAGTCACTGACTACTATGACATAGTCTTCTCCTCCAACTCCTTCAGTCACTGACTACTATGACATAGTCTTCTCCTCCAACTCCTTCAGTCACTGACTACTATGACATAGTCTTCTCCTCCATCTCCTTCAGTCACTGACTACTATGACATAGAGGGTGTAGGGAAGTCTTCTCCTCCATGTCCTTCAGTCACTGACTACTATGACATAGAGGGTGTAGGGAAGTCTTCTCCTCCATCTCCTTCAGTCACTGACTACTATGACATAGTCTTCTCCTCCATCTCCTTCAGTCACTGACTACTATGACATAGAGGGTGTAGGGAAGTCTTCTACTCCATCTCCTTCAGTCACTGACTACTATGACATAGTCTTCTCCTCCATCTCCTTCAGTCACTGACTACTATGACATAGTCTTCTCCTCCATCTCCTTCAGTCACTGACTACTATGACATAGAGGGTGTAGGGAAGTCTTCTCCTCCATCTCCTTCAGTCACTGACTACTATGACATAGTCTTCTCCTCCATCTCCTTCAGTCACTGACTACTATGACATAGTCTTCTCCTCCATCTCCTTCAGTCACTGACTACTATGACATAGAGGGTGTAGGGAAGTCTTCTCCTCCATCTCCTTCAGTCACTGACTACTATGACATAGTCTTCTCCTCCATCTCCTTCAGTCACTGACTACTATGACATAGTCTTCTCCTCCATCTCCTTCAGTCACTGACTACTATGACATAGTCTTCTCCTCCATCTCCTTCAGTCACTGACTACTATGACATAGAGGGTGTAGGGAAGTCTTCTCCTCCATCTCCTTCAAGTCACTGACTACTATGACATAGTCTTCTCCTCCATCTCCTCAGTCACTGACTACTATGACATAGTCTTCTCCTCCATCTCCTTCAGTCACTGACTACTATGACATAGTCTTCTCCTCCATCTCCTTCAGTCACTGACTACTATGACATAGTCTTCTCCTCCATCTCCTTCAGTCACTGACTACTATGACATAGTCTTCTCCTCCATCTCCTTCAGTCACTGACTACTATGACATAGTCTTCTCCTCCATCTCCTTCAGTCACTGACTACTATGACATAGAGGGTGTAGGGAATTCTTCTCCTCCATCTCCTTCAGTCACTGACTACTATGACATAGTCTTCTCCTCCATCTCCTTCAGTCACTGACTACTATGACATAGAGGGTGTAGGGAAGTCTTCTCCTCCATCTCCTTCAGTCACTGACTACTATGACATAGTCTCCTCCTCCATCTCCTTCAGTCACTGACTACTATGACATAGAGGGTGTAGGGAAGTCTTCTCCTCCATCTCCTTCAGTCACTGACTACTATGACAAAGTCTTCTCCTCCATCTCCTTCAGTCACTGACTACTATGACATAGTCTTCTCCTCCATCTGCTTCAGTCACTGACTACTATGACATAGAGGGTGTAGGGAAGTCTTCTCCTCCATCTCCTTCAGTCACTGACTACTATGACATAGAGGGTGTAGGGAAGTCTTCTCCTCCATCTCCTTCAGTCACTGACTACTATGACATAGTCTTCTCCTCCATCTCCTTCAGTCACTGACTACTATGACATAGTCTTCTCCTCCATCTCCTTCAGTCACTGACTACTATGACATAGAGGGTGTAGGGAAGTCTTCTCCTCCATCTGCTTCAGTCACTGACTACTATGACATAGAGGGTGTAGGGAAGTCTTCTCCTCCATCTCCTTCAGTCACTGACTACTATGACATAGTCTTCTCCTCCATCTCCTTCAGTCACTGACTACTATGACATAGAGGGTGTAGGGAAGTCTTCTCCTCCATCTCCTTCAGTCACTGACTACTATGACATAGTCTTCTCCTCCATCTCCTTCAGTCACTGACTACTATGACATAGTCTTCTCCTCCATCTCCTTCAGTCACTGACTACTATGACATAGTCTTCTCCTCCATCTCCTTCAGTCACTGACTACTATGACATAGTCTTCTCCTCCATCTCCTTCAGTCACTGACTACTATGACATAGTCTTCTCCTCCATCTCCTTCAGTCACTGACTACTATGACATAGAGGGTGTAGGGAAGTCTTCTCCTCCATCTCCTTCAGTCACTGACTACTATGACATAGTCTTCTCCTCCATCTCCTTCAGTCACTGACTACTATGACATAGAGGGTGTAGGGAAGTCTTCTCCTCCATCTGCTTCAGTCACTGACTACTATGACATAGTCTTCTCCTCCATCTCCTTCAGTCACTGACTACTATGACATAGAGGGTGTAGGGAAGTCTTCTCCTCCATCTCCTTCAGTCACTGACTACTATGACATAGTCTTCTCCTCCATCTCCTTCAGTCACTGACTACTATGACATAGTCTTCTCCTCCATCTCCTTCAGTCACTGAATACTATGACATAGTCTTCTCCTCCATCTCCTTCAGTCACTGACTACTATGACATAGAGGGTGTAGGGAAGTCTTCTCCTCCATCTCCTTCAGTCACTGACTACTATGACATAGAGGGTGTAGGGAAGTCTTCTCCTCCATCTCCTTCAGTCACTGACTACTATGACATAGTCTTCTCCTCCATCTCCTTCAGTCACTGACTACTATGACATAGAGGGTGTAGGGAAGTCTTCTCCTCCATCTCCTTCAGTCACTGACTACTATGACATAGTCTTCTCCTCCAACTCCTTCAGTCACTGACTACTATGACATAGTCTTCTCCTCCAACTCCTTCAGTCACTGACTACTATGACATAGTCTTCTCCTCCATCTCCTTCAGTCACTGACTACTATGACATAGAGGGTGTAGGGAAGTCTTCTCCTCCATGTCCTTCAGTCACTGACTACTATGACATAGAGGGTGTAGGGAAGTCTTCTCCTCCATCTCCTTCAGTCACTGACTACTATGACATAGTCTTCTCCTCCATCTCCTTCAGTCACTGACTACTATGACATAGAGGGTGTAGGGAAGTCTTCTCCTCCATCTCCTTCAGTCACTGACTACTATGACATAGTCTTCTCCTCCATCTCCTTCAGTCACTGACTACTATGACATAGTCTTCTCCTCCATCTCCTTCAGTCACTGACTACTATGACATAGAGGGTGTAGGGAAGTCTTCTCCTCCATCTCCTTCAGTCACTGACTACTATGACATAGTCTTCTCCTCCATCTCCTTCAGTCACTGACTACTATGACATAGTCTTCTCCTCCATCTCCTTCAGTCACTGACTACTATGACATAGAGGGTGTAGGGAAGTCTTCTCCTCCATCTCCTTCAGTCACTGACTACTATGACATAGTCTTCTCCTCCATCTCCTTCAGTCACTGACTACTATGACATAGTCTTCTCCTCCATCTCCTTCAGTCACTGACTACTATGACATAGTCTTCTCCTCCATCTCCTTCAGTCACTGACTACTATGACATAGTCTTCTCCTCCATCTCCTTCAGTCACTGACTACTATGACATAGAGGGTGTAGGGAAGTCTTCTCCTCCATCTCCTTCAGTCACTGACTACTATGACATAGTCTTCTCCTCCATCTCCTTCAGTCACTGACTACTATGACATAGAGGGTGTAGGGAAGTCTTCTCCTCCATCTCCTTCAGTCACTGACTACTATGACAAAGTCTTCTCCTCCATCTCCTTCAGTCACTGACTACTATGACATAGTCTTCTCCTCCATCTGCTTCAGTCACTGACTACTATGACATAGAGGGTGTAGGGAAGTCTTCTCCTCCATCTCCTTCAGTCACTGACTACTATGACATAGAGGGTGTAGGGAAGTCTTCTCCTCCATCTCCTTCAGTCACTGACTACTATGACATAGTCTTCTCCTCCATCTCCTTCAGTCACTGACTACTATGACATAGTCTTCTCCTCCATCTCCTTCAGTCACTGAATACTATGACATAGTCTTCTCCTCCATCTCCTTCAGTCACTGACTACTATGACATAGAGGGTGTAGGGAAGTCTTCTCCTCCATCTCCTTCAGTCACTGACTACTATGACATAGAGGGTGTAGGGAAGTCTTCTCCTCCATCTCCTTCAGTCACTGACTACTATGACATAGTCTTCTCCTCCATCTCCTTCAGTCACTGACTACTATGACATAGAGGGTGTAGGGAAGTCTTCTCCTCCATCTCCTTCAGTCACTGACTACTATGACATAGTCTTCTCCTCCAACTCCTTCAGTCACTGACTACTATGACATAGTCTTCTCCTCCAACTCCTTCAGTCACTGACTACTATGACATAGTCTTCTCCTCCATCTCCTTCAGTCACTGACTACTATGACATAGAGGGTGTAGGGAAGTCTTCTCCTCCATGTCCTTCAGTCACTGACTACTATGACATAGAGGGTGTAGGGAAGTCTTCTCCTCCATCTCCTTCAGTCACTGACTACTATGACATAGTCTTCTCCTCCATCTCCTTCAGTCACTGACTACTATGACATAGAGGGTGTAGGGAAGTCTTCTCCTCCATCTCCTTCAGTCACTGACTACTATGACATAGTCTTCTCCTCCATCTCCTTCAGTCACTGACTACTATGACATAGTCTTCTCCTCCATCTCCTTCAGTCACTGACTACTATGACATAGAGGGTGTAGGGAAGTCTTCTCCTCCATCTCCTTCAGTCACTGACTACTATGACATAGTCTTCTCCTCCATCTCCTTCAGTCACTGACTACTATGACATAGTCTTCTCCTCCATCTCCTTCAGTCACTGACTACTATGACATAGAGGGTGTAGGGAAGTCTTCTCCTCCATCTCCTTCAGTCACTGACTACTATGACATAGTCTTCTCCTCCATCTCCTTCAGTCACTGACTACTATGACATAGTCTTCTCCTCCATCTCCTTCAGTCACTGACTACTATGACATAGTCTTCTCCTCCATCTCCTTCAGTCACTGACTACTATGACATAGTCTTCTCCTCCATCTCCTTCAGTCACTGACTACTATGACATAGAGGGTGTAGGGAAGTCTTCTCCTCCATCTCCTTCAGTCACTGACTACTATGACATAGTCTTCTCCTCCATCTCCTTCAGTCACTGACTACTATGACATAGAGGGTGTAGGGAAGTCTTCTCCTCCATCTCCTTCAGTCACTGACTACTATGACAAAGTCTTCTCCTCCATCTCCTTCAGTCACTGACTACTATGACATAGTCTTCTCCTCCATCTGCTTCAGTCACTGACTACTATGACATAGAGGGTGTAGGGAAGTCTTCTCCTCCATCTCCTTCAGTCACTGACTACTATGACATAGAGGGTGTAGGGAAGTCTTCTCCTCCATCTCCTTCAGTCACTGACTACTATGACATAGTCTTCTCCTCCATCTCCTTCAGTCACTGACTACTATGACATAGTCTTCTCCTCCATCTCCTTCAGTCACTGACTACTATGACATAAAGGGTGTAGGGAAGTCTTCTCCTCCATCTGCTTCAGTCACTGACTACTATGACATAGAGGGTGTAGGGAAGTCTTCTCCTCCATCTCCTTCAGTCACTGACTACTATGACATAGTCTTCTCCTCCATCTCCTTCAGTCACTGACTACTATGACATAGAGGGTGTAGGGAAGTCTTGTCCTCCATCTCCTTCAGTCACTGACTACTATGACATAGTCTTCTCCTCCATCTCCTTCAGTCACTGACTACTATGACATAGTCTTCTCCTCCATCTCCTTCAGTCACTGACTACTATGACATAGTCTTCTCCTCCATCTCCTTCAGTCACTGACTACTATGACATAGTCTTCTCCTCCATCTCCTTCAGTCACTGACTACTATGACATAGTCTTCTCCTCCATCTCCTTCAGTCACTGACTACTATGACATAGAGGGTGTAGGGAAGTCTTCTCCTCCATCTCCTTCAGTCACTGACTACTATGACATAGTCTTCTCCTCCATCTCCTTCAGTCACTGACTACTATGACATAGAGGGTGTAGGGAAGTCTTCTCCTCCATCTGCTTCAGTCACTGACTACTATGACATAGTCTTCTCCTCCATCTCCTTCAGTCACTGACTACTATGACATAGAGGGTGTAGGGAAGTCTTCTCCTCCATCTCCTTCAGTCACTGACTACTATGACATAGTCTTCTCCTCCATCTCCTTCAGTCACTGACTACTATGACATAGTCTTCTCCTCCATCTCCTTCAGTCACTGACTACTATGACATAGTCTTCTCCTCCATCTCCTTCAGTCACTGACTACTATGACATAGAGGGTGTAGGGAAGTCTTCTCCTCCATCTCCTTCAGTCACTGACTACTATGACATAGAGGGTGTAGGGAAGTCTTCTCCTCCATCTCCTTCAGTCACTGACTACTATGACATAGTCTTCTCCTCCATCTCCTTCAGTCACTGACTACTATGACATAGAGGGTGTAGGGAAGTCTTCTCCTCCATCTCCTTCAGTCACTGACTACTATGACATAGTCTTCTCCTCCAACTCCTTCAGTCACTGACTACTATGACATAGTCTTCTCCTCCATCTCCTTCAGTCACTGACTACTATGACATAGAGGGTGTAGGGAAGTCTTCTCCTCCATCTCCTTCAGTCACTGACTACTATGACATAGTCTTCTCCTCCATCTCCTTCAGTCACTGACTACTATGACATAGAGGGTGTAGGGAAGTCTTCTCCTCCATCTCCTTCAGTCACTGACTACTATGACATAGTCTTCTCCTCCAACTCCTTCAGTCACTGACTACTATGACATAGTCTTCTCCTCCATCTCCTTCAGTCACTGACTACTATGACATAGAGGGTGTAGGGAAGTCTTCTCCTCCATCTCCTTCAGTCACTGACTACTATGACATAGTCTTCTCTCCAACTCCTTCAGTCACTGACTACTATGACATAGTCTTCTCCTCCAACTCCTTCAGTCACTGACTACTATGACATAGTCTTCTCCTCCATCTCCTTCAGTCACTGACTACTATGACATAGAGGGTGTAGGGAAGTCTTCTCCTCCATGTCCTTCAGTCACTGACTACTATGACATAGAGGGTGTAGGGAAGTCTTCTCCTCCATCTCCTTCAGTCACTGACTACTATGACATAGTCTTCTCCTCCATCTCCTTCAGTCACTGACTACTATGACATAGAGGGTGTAGGGAAGTCTTCTCCTCCATCTCCTTCAGTCACTGACTACTATGACATAGTCTTCTCCTCCATCTCCTTCAGTCACTGACTACTATGACATAGTCTTCTCCTCCATCTCCTTCAGTCACTGACTACTATGACATAGAGGGTGTAGGGAAGTCTTCTCCTCCATCTCCTTCAGTCACTGACTACTATGACATAGTCTTCTCCTCCATCTCCTTCAGTCACTGACTACTATGACATAGTCTTCTCCTCCATCTCCTTCAGTCACTGACTACTATGACATAGAGGGTGTAGGGAAGTCTTCTCCTCCATCTCCTTCAGTCACTGACTACTATGACATAGTCTTCTCCTCCATCTCCTTCAGTCACTGACTACTATGACATAGTCTTCTCCTCCATCTCCTTCAGTCACTGACTACTATGACATAGTCTTCTCCTCCATCTCCTTCAGTCACTGACTACTATGACATAGAGGGTGTAGGGAAGTCTTCTCCTCCATCTCCTTCAGTCACTGACTACTATGACATAGTCTTCTCCTCCATCTCCTCAGTCACTGACTACTATGACATAGTCTTCTCCTCCATCTCCTTCAGTCACTGACTACTATGACATAGTCTTCTCCTCCATCTCCTTCAGTCACTGACTACTATGACATACAGGGTGTAGGGAAGTCTTCTCCTCCATCTCCTTCAGTCACTGACTACTATGACATAGTCTTCTCCTCCATCTCCTTCAGTCACTGACTACTATGACATAGAGGGTGTAGGGAAGTCTTCTCCTCCATCTCCTTCAGTCACTGACTACTATGACATAGTCTCCTCCTCCATCTCCTTCAGTCACTGACTACTATGACATAGAGGGTGTAGGGAAGTCTTCTCCTCCATCTCCTTCAGTCACTGACTACTATGACAAAGTCTTCTCCTCCATCTCCTTCAGTCACTGACTACTATGACATAGTCTTCTCCTCCATCTGCTTCAGTCACTGACTACTATGACATAGAGGGTGTAGGGAAGTCTTCTCCTCCATCTCCTTCAGTCACTGACTACTATGACATAGAGGGTGTAGGGAAGTCTTCTCCTCCATCTCCTTCAGTCACTGACTACTATGACATAGTCTTCTCCTCCATCTCCTTCAGTCACTGACTACTATGACATAGTCTTCTCCTCCATCTCCTTCAGTCACTGACTACTATGACATAGAGGGTGTAGGGAAGTCTTCTCCTCCATCTGCTTCAGTCACTGACTACTATGACATAGAGGGTGTAGGGAAGTCTTCTCCTCCATCTCCTTCAGTCACTGACTACTATGACATAGTCTTCTCCTCCATCTCCTTCAGTCACTGACTACTATGACATAGAGGGTGTAGGGAAGTCTTCTCCTCCATCTCCTTCAGTCACTGACTACTATGACATAGTCTTCTCCTCCATCTCCTTCAGTCACTGACTACTATGACATAGTCTTCTCCTCCATCTCCTTCAGTCACTGACTACTATGACATAGTCTTCTCCTCCATCTCCTTCAGTCACTGACTACTATGACATAGTCTTCTCCTCCATCTCCTTCAGTCACTGACTACTATGACATAGAGGGTGTAGGGAAGTCTTCTCCTCCATCTCCTTCAGTCACTGACTACTATGACAGTCTTCTCCTCCATCTCCTTCAGTCACTGACTACTATGACATAGAGGGTGTAGGGAAGTCTTCTCCTCCATCTCCTTCAGTCACTGACTACTATGACATAGTCTTCTCCTCCGTCTCCTTCAGTCACTGACTACTATGACATAGTCTTCTCCTCCATCTCCTTCAGTCACTGACTACTATGACATAGAGGGTGTAGGGAAGTCTTCTCCTCCATCTCCTTCAGGCACTGACTACTATGACATAGTCTTCTCCTCCATCTCCTTCAGTCACTGACTACTATGACATAGTCTTCTCCTCCAACTCCTTCAGTGACTGACTACTATGAGATAGTCTTCTCCTCCATCTCCTTCAGTCACTGACTACTATGACATAGTCTTCTCCTCCATCTCCTTCAGTCACTGACTACTATGACATAGTCTTCTCCTCCATCTCCTTCAGTCACTGACTACTATGACATAGAGGGTGTAGGGAAGTCTTCTCCACCATCTCCTTCAGTCACTGACTACTATGACATAGTCTTCTCCTCCAACTCCTTCAGTCACTGACTACTATGACATAGAGGGTGTAGGGAAGTCTTCTCCTCCATCTCCTTCAGTCACTGACTACTATGACATAGTCTTCTCCTCCATCACCTTCAGTCACTGACTACTATGACATAGTCTTCTCCTCCAACTCCTTCAGTAACTGACTACTATGAGATAGTCTTCTCCTCCATCTCCTTCAGTCACTGACTACTATGACATAGTCTTCTCCTCCAACTCCTTCAGTCACTGACTACTATGACATAGTCTTCTCCTCCAACTCCTTCAGTCACTGACTACTATGACATAGTCTTCTCCTCCATCTCCTTCAGTCACTGACTACTATGACATAGAGGGTGTAGGGAAGTCTTCTCCTCCATCTCCTTCAGTCACTGACTACTATGACATAGTCTTCTCCTCCATCTCCTTCAGTCACTGACTACTATGACATAGAGGGTGTAGGGAAGTCTTCTCCTCCATCTGCTTCAGTCACTGACTACTATGACATAGTCTTCTCCTCCATCTCCTTCAGTCACTGACTACTATGACATAGAGGGTGTAGGGAAGTCTTCTCCTCCATCTCCTTCAGTCACTGACTACTATGACATAGTCTTCTCCTCCATCTCCTTCAGTCACTGACTACTATGACATAGTCTTCTCCTCCATCTCCTTCAGTCACTGACTACTATGACATAGTCTTCTCCTCCATCTCCTTCAGTCACTGACTACTATGACATAGAGGGTGTAGGGAAGTCTTCTCCTCCATCTCCTTCAGTCACTGACTACTATGACATAGAGGGTGTAGGGAAGTCTTCTCCTCCATCTCCTTCAGTCACTGACTACTATGACATAGTCTTCTCCTCCATCTCCTTCAGTCACTGACTACTATGACATAGAGGGTGTAGGGAAGTCTTCTCCTCCATCTCCTTCAGTCACTGACTACTATGACATAGTCTTCTCCTCCAACTCCTTCAGTCACTGACTACTATGACATAGTCTTCTCCTCCATCTCCTTCAGTCACTGACTACTATGACATAGAGGGTGTAGGGAAGTCTTCTCCTCCATCTCCTTCAGTCACTGACTACTATGACATAGTCTTCTCCTCCATCTCCTTCAGTCACTGACTACTATGACATAGAGGGTGTAGGGAAGTCTTCTCCTCCATCTCCTTCAGTCACTGACTACTATGACATAGTCTTCTCCTCCAACTCCTTCAGTCACTGACTACTATGACATAGTCTTCTCCTCCTCCATCTCCTTCAGTCACTGACTACTATGACATAGAGGGTGTAGGGAAGTCTTCTCCTCACTCCATCTCCTTCAGTCACTGACTACTATGACATAGTCTTCTCCTCCAACTCCTTCAGTCACTGACTACTATGACATAGTCTTCTCCTCCAACTCCTTCAGTCACTGACTACTATGACATAGTCTTCTCCTCCATCTCCTTCAGTCACTGACTACTATGACATAGAGGGTGTAGGGAAGTCTTCTCCTCCATCTGTCCTTCAGTCACTGACTACTATGACATAGAGGGTGTAGGGAAGTCTTCTCCTCCATCTCCTTCAGTCACTGACTACTATGACATAGTCTTCTCCTCCATCTCCTTCAGTCACTGACTACTATGACATAGAGGGTGTAGGGAAGTCTTCTCCTCCATCTCCTTCAGTCACTGACTACTATGACATAGTCTTCTCCTCCATCTCCTTCAGTCACTGACTACTATGACATAGTCTTCTCCTCCATCTCCTTCAGTCACTGACTACTATGACATAGAGGGTGTAGGGAAGTCTTCTCCTCCATCTCCTTCAGTCACTGACTACTATGACATAGTCTTCTCATAGTCTCCATCTCCTTCAGTCACTGACTACTATGACATAGTCTTCTCCTCCATCTCCTTCAGTCACTGACTACTATGACATAGAGGGTGTAGGGAAGTCTTCTCCTCCATCTCCTTCAGTCACTGACTACTATGACATAGTCTTCTCCTCCATCTCCTTCAGTCACTGACTACTATGACATAGTCTTCTCCTCCATCTCCTTCAGTCACTGACTACTATGACATAGTGTTCTTCCTCCATCTCCTTCAGTCACTGACTACTATGACATAGAGGTCACTGTGACATAGGGAAGTCTTCTCCTCCATCTCCTTCAGTCACTGACTACTATGACATAGTCTTCTCCTCCATCTCCTTCAGTCACTGACTACTATGACATAGTCTTCTTCCTCCATCTCCTTCAGTCACTGACTACTATGACATAGTCTTCTCCTCCATCTCCTTCAGTCACTGACTACTATGACATAGTCTTCTCCTCCATCTCCTTCAGTCACTGACTACTATGACATAGAGGGTGTAGGGAAGTCTTCTCCTCCATCTCCTTCAGTCACTGACTACTATGACATAGTCTTCTCCTCCATCTCCTTCAGTCACTACTACTGACATAGTCTTCTCCTCCATCTCCTTCAGTCACTGACTACTATGACATAGTCTTCTTCCTCCATCTCCTTCAGTCACTGACTACTGACATAGAGGGTGACTTCTCCTCCATAGTCTGACTACTATGACATAGTCTTCTCCATCTCCTTCAGTCACTGACTACTATGACATAGAGGGTGTAGGGAAGTCTTCTCCATCTCCTTCAGTCACTGACTACTATGACATAGTCTTCTCCTCCATCTCCTTCAGTCACTGACTACTATGACATAGTCTTCTCCTCCATCTCCTTCAGTCACTGACTACTATGACATAGTCTTCTCCTCCATCTCCTTCAGTCACTGACTACTATGACATAGTCTTCTCCTCCATCTCCTTCAGTCACTGACTACTATGACATAGAGGGTGTCTTCTCCTCCATCTCCTTCAGGGACTAGACTTCTCTCCTCCATCTCCTTCAGTCACTGACTACTATGACATAGTCTCCTCCATCTCCTTCCTGATCTATGACATAGTCCTCCTCCAGTCACTGACTACTATGACATAGTCTTCTCCTCCATCTCCTTCAGTCACTGACTACTATGACATAGATCTCCTTCAGGTCTTCTCCTCCATCCATCTGACTTCAGTCACTGACTGACTATGACATAGAGGGTCTTCTCCTCCATCTCCTTCAGTCACTGACTACTATGACATAGTCTTCTCCTCCATCTCCTTCAGTCACACTACTATGACATAGTCTTCTCCTCCATCTCCTTCAGTCACTGACTACTATGACATAGAGGGTGTTCTCCTCCATCTCCTTCAGTCACTGACTACTATGACATAGTCTTCTCCTCCAACTCCTTCAGTCACTGACTACTATGACATAGTCTTCTCCTCCATCTCCTTCAGTCACTGACTACTATGACATAGTCTTCTCCTCCATCTCCTTCAGTCACTGACTACTATGACATAGTCTTGTCACTGACTAGACATAGTCTTCTCCTCCATCTCCTTCAGTCACTGACTACTATGACATGACATAGTCTTCTCCCAACCATCTCCTTCAGTCAGTCACTGACTACTATGACATAGAGGGTGTAGGGAAGTCTTCTCCTCCATCTCCTTCAGTCACTGACTACTATGACATAGTCTTCTCCTCCATCACCTTCAGTCTTCTCCTCCATCTCCTTCAGTCACTGACTACTATGACATAGAGGGTGTAGGGAAGTCTTCTCCTCCATCTCCTTCAGTCACTGACTACTATGACATAGTCTTCTCCTCCGTCTCCTTCAGTCACTGACTACTATGACATAGTCTTCTCCTCCATCTCCTTCAGTCACTGACTACTATGACATAGAGGGTGTAGGGAAGTCTTCTCCTCCATCTCCTTCAGGCACTGACTACTATGACATAGTCTTCTCCTCCATCTCCTTCAGTCACTGACTACTATGACATAGTCTTCTCCTCCAACTCCTTCAGTGACTGACTACTATGAGATAGTCTTCTCCTCCATCTCCTTCAGTCACTGACTACTATGACATAGTCTTCTCCTCCATCTCCTTCAGTCACTGACTACTATGACATAGTCTTCTCCTCCATCTCCTTCAGTCACTGACTACTATGACATAGAGGGTGTAGGGAAGTCTTCTCCACCATCTCCTTCAGTCACTGACTACTATGACATAGTCTTCTCCTCCAACTCCTTCAGTCACTGACTACTATGACATAGAGGGTGTAGGGAAGTCTTCTCCTCCATCTCCTTCAGTCACTGACTACTATGACATAGTCTTCTCCTCCATCATTCAGTCACTGACTACTATGACATAGTCTTCTCCTCCAACTCCTTCAGTCACTGACTACTATGAGATAGTCTTCTCCTCCATCTCCTTCAGTCACTGACTACTATGACATAGTCTTCTCCTCCAACTCCTTCAGTCACTGACTACTATGACATAGTCTTCTCCTCCATCTCCTTCAGTCACTGACTACTATGACATAGTCTTCTCCTCCATCTCCTTCAGTCACTGACTACTATGACATAGAGGGTGTAGTCTTCTCCTCCATCTCCTTCAGTCACTGACTACTATGACATAGTCTTCTCCTCCATCTCCTTCAGTCACTGACTACTATGACATAGAGGGTGTCTTCTCCTCCATCTCCTTCAGTCACTGGAAGTCTTCTCCTCCATCTCCTTCAGTCACTGACTACTATGACATAGTCTTCTCCTCCATCTCCTTCAGTCACTGACTACTATGACATAGTCTTCTCCTCCATCTCCTTCAGTCACTGACTACTATGACATAGAGGGTGTAGGGAAGTCTTCTCCTCCATCTCACTTCAGTCACTGACTACTATGACATAGTCTTCTCCTCCATCTCCTTCAGTCACTGACTACTATGACATAGTCTTCTCCTCCATCTCCTTCAGTCACTGACTACTATGACATAGATCTCCTTCAGTCTTACTATGACATAGTCTCCATCTCCTTCAGTCACTGACTACTATGACATAGTCTTCTCCTCCATCTCCTTCAGTCACTGACTACTATGACATAGTCTTCTCCTCCATCTCCTTCAGTCACTGACTACTATGACATAGGGTCACTGACTACTATGTCTTCTCCTCCATCTCCTTCAGTCACTGACTACTATGACATAGTCTTCTCCTCCATCTCCTTCAGTCACTGACTACTATGACATAGAGGGTGTAGGGAAGTCTCCTTCAGACTACTGACATAGTCTTCCTCCATCTCCTTCAGTCACTGACTACTCCTCCATCTCCTTCAGTCACTGACTACTATGACATAGTCTTCTCCTCCATCTCCTTCAGTCACTGACTACTATGACATAGTCTTCTCCTCCATCTCCTTCAGTCACTGACTACTATGACATAGTCTTCTCCTCCATCTCCTTCAGTCACTGACTACTATGACATAGTCTTCTCCTCTCCTTCAGTGACTCCTTCAGTCACTCCATCTCCTTCAGTCACTGACTATATGACATAGTCTTCTCCTCCAACTCCTTCAGTCACTGACTACTAGAGGGTAGTCTTCCTCCATCTCCTTCAGTCACTGACTACTATGACATAGTCTTCTCCAGTCACTGACTACTTAGTCTTCTCCTCCAGTCACTGACTACTATGACATAGAGGGTGTAGGGAAGTCTTCTCCATCCATCTCCTTCAGTCACTGACTACTATGACATAGTCTTCTCCTCCATCTCCTTCAGTCACTGACTACTATGACATAGTCTTCTCCTCCATCTCCTTCAGTCACTGACTACTATGACATAGTCTTCTCCTCCATCTCCTTCAGTCACTGACTACTATGACATAGTCTTCTCCTCCAACTCCTTCAGTCACTGACTACTATGAATAGTCTTCTCCTCCATCTCCTTCAGTCACTGACTACTATGACAGTACTGAGGGTATGTAGTCTTCTCCTCCAGTCACTGACTACTATGACATAGTCTTCTCCTCCATCTCCTTCAGTCACTGACTACTATGACATAGAGTCACTGACTGACATAGGGACTACTATGAAGTCTTCTCCTCCATCTCCTTCAGTCACTGACTACTATGACATAGTCTTCTCCTCCATCTCCTTCAGTCACTGACTACTATGACATAGTCTTCTCCTCCAACTCCTTCAGTCACTGACTACTATGACATAGTCTTCTCCTCCATCTCCTTCAGTCACTGACTACTATGACATAGTCTTCTCCTCCATCTCCTTCAGTCACTGACTACTATGACATAGTCTTCTCCTCCATCTCCTTCAGTCACTGACTACTATGACATAGTCTTCTCCTCCATCTCCTTCAGTCACTGACTACTATGACATAGTCTTCTCCTCCATCTCCTTCAGTCACTGACTACTATGACATAGAGGTCACTGACTACTATGACATAGTCTTCTCCTCCATCTCCTTCAGTCACTGACTACTATGACATAGTCTTCTCCTCCATCCTTCAGTCACTGACTACTATGACAAGGGTAGGGAAGTCTTCTCCTCCATCTCCTTCAGTCACTGACTACTATGACATAGTCTTCTCCTCCATCTCCTTCAGTCACTGACTACTATGACATAGAGGGTGTAGGGAAGTCTTCTCCTCCATCTCCTTCAGTCACTGACTACTATGACATAGTCTTCTCCTCCATCTCCTTCAGTCACTGACTACTATGACATAGAACTCCTTCAGGTGACTAGACAAGTCTTCTCCTCCATCTCCTTCAGTCACTGACTACTATGACATAGTCTTCTCCTCCATCTCCTTCAGTCACTGACTACTATGACATAGTCTTCTCCTCCATCTCCTTCAGTCACTGACTACTATGACATAGTCTTCTCCTCCATCTCCTTCAGTCACTGACTACTATGACATAGTCTTCTTCCTCCATCTCCTTCAGTCACTGACTACTATGACATAGTCTTCTCCTCCATCTCCTTCAGTCACTGACTACTATGACATAGTCTTCTCCTCCATCTCCTTCAGTCACTGACTACTATGACATAGAGGGTGTAGGGAAGTCTTCTCCTCCATCTCCTTCAGTCACTGACTACTATGACATAGTCTTCTCCTCCATCTCCTTCAGTCACTGACTACTATGACATAGTCTTCTCCTCCATCTCCTTCAGTCACTGACTACTATGACATAGTCTTCTCCTCCAACTCCTTCAGTGACTGACTACTATGAGATAGTCTTCTCCTCCATCTCCTTCAGTCACTGACTACTATGACATAGTCTTCTCCTCCAACTCCTTCAGTCACTGACTACTATGACATAGTCTTCTCCTCCATCTCCTTCAGTCACTGACTACTATGACATAGTCTTCTCCTCTCCTTCATCTCCTTCAGTCACTGACTACTATGACATAGAGGGTGTAGGGAAGTCTTCTCCTCCATCTCCTTCAGTCACTGACTACTATGACATAGTCTTCTCCTCCATCTCCTTCAGTCACTGACTACTATGACATAGTCTTCTCCTCCATCTCCTTCAGTCACTGACTACTATGACATAGTCTTCTCCTCCATCTCCTTCAGTCACTGACTACTATGAGATAGTCTTCTCCTCCATCTCCTTCAGTCACTGACTACTATGACATAGTCTTCTCCTCCAACTCTCCTCCAACTCCTTCAGTCACTGACTACTATGACATAGTCTTCTCCTCCATCTCCTTCAGTCACTGACTACTATGACATAGAGGGTGTAGGGAAGTCTTCTCCACCATCTCCTTCAGTCACTGACTACTATGACATAGTCGTCTCCTCCAACTCCTTCAGTCACTGACTACTATGACATAGAGGGTGTAGGGAAGTCTTCTCCTCCATCTCCTTCAGTCACTGACTACTATGACATGTAGGAATCAGTTCTCATATTTCTCATCTAAAGTTTATTTTCTTTTATCCCTTTCTCCACCTAGTCCTCTCCTGTCGTATAAAAGGAGGACTTGTGTTGGTGGTTGTTGTGGGTGATGGGGATTGTTGTTGTTGTTGTTGTGGGTGATGGGGATTGTTGTTGTTGTGGGTGATGGGGTGGGTTGTTGTTGTTGTGGGTGATGGGGATTGTTGTTGTTGTCATCATCGTCATTGTTTTTGTTGTTGCTGCTGATACTTGAGTGATGTTTGGATCAGTTGATTGTTACCTTTTTACAAACACGCAACTGTGATTATATGCACTGATCGTATAAAACAATAAGAACACCTCCCTAATATTGAGTTGCATTGCACAAAACATTAAGAACACCTTCCTAATATTGAGTTGCATTGCACAAAACATTAAGAACACCTTCCTAATATTGAGTTGCATTGCACAAAACATTAAGAACACCTTCCTAATATTGAGTTGCATTGCACAAAACATTAAGAACACCTTCCTAATATTGAGTTGCATTGCACAAAACATTAAGAACACCTTCCTAATATTGAGTTGCAGTGCACAAAACATTAAGAACACCTTCCTAATATTGAGTTTCATTGCAGGAAACATTAAGAACACCTTCCTAATTTTGAGTAGCATTGTACAAAACATTAAGAACACTTTCCTAATATTGAGTTGCATTGCACAAAACATTAAGAACACCTTCCTAATATTGAGTTGCATTGCACAAAACATTAAGAACACCTTCCTAATATTGAGTTGCATTGCAATAAACATTAAGAACACCTTCCTAATATTGAGTTGCATTTCTACTAGAATCTTGATCGACCAAGAGGAGTCTTTTCTTTCGACCAATCAATTTTACACATATAGACACACCCTATGTGTTTTAACAAATATGACTACATGTATTGAACTTGTCTGATACTTTAAGCAAGCTGTTTGATTAAATAATTAAGATATGCAAATGACTCAAGAGGGAGCCAGAGATCAAGATAACCTAACTAGAAGAGGAAAGCCTGTTGCAGACCCTCCTGCTGCTGCTGCTGCTGCTGGCCATTACAGATTCTCAGGTTACCCTCCTCCTCCTCCTCCTCCTCCTGCTGCTGCTGGCCATCACAGATTCTCAGGTTACCCTCCTCTTCCTCCTCCCACTGCTACTGGCCATCACAGATTCTCAGGTTACCCTCCTCCCCCCACTGCTGCTGGTCATCACAGATTCTCAGGTTACCCTCCTCCTCTTGCTGCTGCTGCTGCTGCTGCTGGGCATCACAGATTCTCAGGTTACCCTCCTCCTCTTGCTGCTGCTGCTGCTGCTGCTGCTGGGCATCACAGATTCTCAGGTTACCCTCCTCCTCCTCCTCCTCCTCCTGCTGCTGCTGGCCATCACAGATTCTCAGGTTACCCTCCTCTTCCTCCTCCCACTGCTACTGGCCATCACAGATTCTCAGGTTACCCTCCTCCCCCCACTGCTGCTGGTCATCACAGATTCTCAGGTTACCCTCCTCCTCTTGCTGCTGCTGCTGCTGCTGGGCATCACAGATTCTCAGGTTACCCTCCTCCTCCCACTGCTGCTGCTGGCCATCACAGATTCTCAGGTTACCCTCCTCCTCCCACTGCTGCTGGTCATCACATATTCTCAGGTTACCCTCCTCCCACTGCTGCTGGCCATCACAGATTCTCAGGTTACCCTCCTCCTCCTCCTGCTGCTGGCCATCACAGATTCTCAGGTTACCCTCCTCCTCCTGCTCCTCCCACTGCTGCTGGTCATCACAGATTCTCAGGTTACCCTCCTCCCACTGCTGCTGGCCATCACAGATTCTCAGGTTACCCTCCTCCTCCTCCTCCTCCTCCTGCTGCTGGCCATCACAGATTCTCAGGTTACCCTCCTCCTCCTCCTCCTGCTGCTGGCCATCACAGATCCTCAGGTTACCCTCCTCCTCCTCCTGCTGCTACTGGCCATCACAGATTCTCAGGTTACCCTCCTCCCACTGCTGCTGGTCATCACAGATTCTCAGGTTACCCTCCTCCTCCTCCTCCTCCTCCTGCTGCTGGCCATCACAGATTCTCAGGTTACCCTCCTCCTCCTCCTCCTGCTGCTGCTGGCCATCACAGATTCTCAGGTTACCCTCCTCCTCCTCCTGCTGCTGCTGGCCATCACAGATTCTCAGGTTACCCTCCTCCTCCCGCTGCTGGCCATCACAGATTCTCAGGTTACCCTCCTCCCACTGCTGCTGCTGGCCATCACAGATTCTCAAGTTACCCTCCTCCTCCCACTGCTGCTGGCCATCACAGATTCTCAGGTTACCCTCCTCCTCCTCTTGCTGCTGCTGGCCATCACAGATTCTCAAGTTACCCTCCTCCTCCCACTGCTGCTGGCCATCACAGATTCTCAGGTTACCCTCCCCCTCCTCCTCCCACTGCTGCTGGCCATCACAGATTCTCAGGTTACCCTCCCCCTCCTCCTCCCACTGCTGCTGGCCATCACAGATTCTCAGGTTACCCTCCTCCCACTGCTGCTGGCCATCACAAATTCTCAGGTTACCCTCCTCCTCCTCCTCCTCCTCCTGCTGCTGGCCATCACAGATTCTCAGGTTACCCTCCCCCTCCTCCTCCCACTGCTGCTGGCCATCACAGATTCTCAGTTTACCCTCCTCCTCCTCCTCCTGCTGCTGGCCATCACAGATTCTCTGGTGACCCTCCTGAAGTTGCCGGTAATAGGCTACACCAAGGGTCGGCAACCTTTTCCATTTGGAGTGCCAGTTTAGCTTACCATATCTACCAGTCCGTGTGCAAGTTATGATTTTTATTAACAGTCTAATTTCATTCATTGTCTGTGATGAATTACAATTCTATCTAAATTAAAATTATACAAATAACTTTTATTGCCATTGCCAACTATGTAAAAATAGCCTACATAAAGCCAACACATAAAAACATTGCAGCCTGCTGTTAGAAAATATCCTGATAAAAATAAACATCCTATAAATCACATTGGGTACGCTTGGCCTGTCTACAACGAACTGGAAACATTGGGTAGGCATGGCCTGTCTACAACGAACTGGAAACATTGGGTACGCATGGCCTGTCTACAACGAACTGGAAACATTGGCTAGGCATGGCCTGTCTACAACGAACTGGAAACATTGGCTAGGCATGGCCTGTCTACAACGAACTGGGAACATTGGGTAGGCATGGCCTGTCTACAACGAACTGGAAACATTGGCTAGGCATGGCCTGTCAGAATACAATAGAGACAGTTGATCTAGCTGTTCTGTCATAATATAATAGAGACAGTAGAACCAGATGGTCTGTCATAATATAATAGAGACAGTAGATCTAGCTGGTCTGTAAAAATATAATAGAGACAGTAGATCTAGCTGGTCTCTCAAAATATAATAGAGACAGTAGATCTAGCTGGTCTGTCAAAATATAATAGAGACAGTAGATCTAGCTGGTCTCTCAAAATATAATAGAGACAGTAGATCTAGCTGGTCTGTCATAATATAATAGAGACAGTAGATCTAGCTGGTCTGTCATAATATATTAGAGACAGCAGATCTAGCTGGTCTGTAATATTATAATAGAGACAGTAGATCTAGCTGGTCTGTCATAATATAATAGAGACAGTAGATCTAGCTTGACTGTCATAATATAATAGAGACACAGAGACAGTCTATCTAGCTGGTCTGTCAAAATATAATAGAGACAGAGACAGTAGATCTAGCTGGTCTGTCATATGATAATAGAGACAGTAGAACCAGATGGTCTGTCATCATATAATATAGACAGTAGATCTAGCTGGTCTGTAATATAATAATAGAGACAGTAGATCTAGCTTGTCTGTCATATTATATTAGAGACAGTAGATCTAGCTGGTCTGTCATAATATAATAGAGACAGTAGATCTAGCTGGTCTGTCATAATATAATAGAGACAGTAGATCTAGCTGGTCTGTAAAATATAATAGAGACAGTAGATCTAGCTGGTCTGTCATGATACAATAGAGACAGTAGATCTAGCTGGTCTGTAAAAATATAATAGAGACAGTAGATCTAGCTGGTCTGTCATAATATAATAGAGACAGTATCTAGCTGGTCTGTCAAAATATAATAGAGACAGTAGATCTAGCTGGTCTGTCATAATATAATAGAGACAGTAGAACCAGATGGTCTGTCATCATATAATATAGACAGTAGATCTAGCTGGTCTGTCATATAATAATAGAGACAGTAGATCTAGCTTGTCTGTCATAATATAATAGAGACAGTAGATCTAGCTGGTCTGTCATAATATAATAGAGACAGTAGATCTAGCTGGTCTGTCATAATATAATAGAGACAGTAGATCTAGCTGGTCTGTCAAAATATAATAGAGACAGTAGATCTAGCTGGTCTGTCATAATATAATAGAGACACAGAGACAGTCTATCTAGCTGGTCTGTCAAAATATAATAGAGACAGTAGATCTAGCTGGTCTGTCATAATATAATAGAGACAGTAGATCTAGCTGGTCTGTCATAATATAATAGAGACAGTAGATCTAGCTGGTCTGTCATAATATAATAGAGACAGTAGATCGAGCTGGACTGTCATAATATAATAGAAGCAGTCAATCTAGCTGATCTGTCATTATATAATAGAGACACAGAGACAGTAGATCTAGCTGGTCTGTCAAAATATAATAGAGACAGTAGATCTAGCTGGTCTGTCAAAATATAATAGAGACAGTAGATCTAGCTGGTCTGTCAAAATATAATAGAGACAGTAGATCTAGCTGGTCTGTCATAATATAATAGAGACAGTAGATCTAGCTGGTCTGTCATGATATAATAGAGACAGTAGATCTAGCTGGTCTGTCAAAATATAATAGAGACAGTAGATCTAGCTGGTCTGTCAAAATATAATAGAGACAGTAGATCTAGCTGGTCTGTCAAAATATAATAGAGACAGTAGATCTAGCTGGTCTGTCATAATATAATAGAGACAGTAGATCTAGCTGGTCTGTCATAATACAATAGAGACAGTAGATCTAGCTTGACTGTCATAATATAATAGAGACACAGAGACAGTCTATCTAGCTGGTCTGTCAAAATATAATAGAGACAGTAGATCTAGCTGGTCTGTCATAATATAATAGAGACAGTAGATCTAGCTGGTCTGTCATAATATAATAGAGACAGTAGATCTAGCTGGTCTGTCAAAATATAATAGAGACAGTAGATCTAGCTGGTCTGTCATAATATAATAGAGACAGTAGATCTAGCTGGTCTGTCATCATATAATAGAGACAGTAGATCTAGCTGGTCTGTCATAATATAATAGAGACAGTAGATCGAGCTGGACTGTCATAATATAATAGAGACGGTATCTAGCTGGTCTGTCATAATATATAATAGAGACAGAGACAGTAGATCTAGCTGGTCTGTCATAATATAATAGAGACAGTAGATCTAGCTGGTCTGTCATAATATAATAGAGACAGTAGATCTAGACATAATAGAGACAGTAGATCTAGCTGGTCTGTCATAATATAATAGAGACAGTAGATCTAGCTGGTCTGTCATAATATAATAGAGACAGTAGATCTAGATGGTCTGTCATAATATAATAGAGACAGTAGATCTAGCTGGTCTGTCAAAATATAATAGAGACAGTAGATCTAGCTGGTCTGTCATAATATAATAGAGACAGTAGATCCAGCTGGTCTGTCATAATATAATAGAGACAGTAGATCTAGCTGGTCTGTCAAAATATAATAGAGACAGTAGATCTAGCTGGTCTGTCATAATATAATAGAGACAGTAGATCTAGCTGGTCTGTCATAATATAATAGAGACAGTAGATCTAGCTGGTCTGTCAAAATATAATAGAGACAGTAGATCTAGCTGGTCTGATCTAGTCTGTCAGAGACAGTAGATCTAGCTGGTCTGTCATAATATAATAGAGACAGTAGATCTAGCTGGTCTGTCAAAATATAATAGAGACAGTAGATCTAGCTGGTCTGTCATAATATAATAGAGACAGTAGATCTAGCTGGTCTGTCAAAATATAATAGAGACAGTAGATCTAGCTGGTCTGTCAAAATATAATAGAGACAGTAGATCTAGCTGGTCTGTCATAATATAATAGAGACAGTAGATCTAGCTGGTCTGTCAAAATATAATAGAGACAGAGACAGTAGATCTAGCTGGTCTGTCATATTATAATAGAGACAGTAGAACCAGATGGTCTGTCATCATATAATATAGACAGTAGATCTAGCTGGTCTGTAATATAATAATAGAGACAGTAGATCTAGCTGGTCTGTCATAATATAATAGAGACAGTAGATCTAGCTGGTCTGTCATAATATAATAGAGACAGTAGAACCAGATGGTCTGTCATAATATAATAGAGACAGTAGATCTAGCTGGTCTGTCAAAATATAATAGAGACAGTAGATCTAGCTGGTCTGTCAAAATATAATAGAGACAGTAGATCTAGCTGGTCTGTCATAATATAATAGAGACAGTAGATCTAGCTGGTCTGTCATGATACAATAGAGACAGTAGATCTAGCTGGTCTGCCATATTATAATAGAGACAGTAGATCTAGCTGGTCTGTCATAATATAATAGAGACAGTAGATCTAGCTGGTCTGTCATAATATAATAGAGACAGTAGATCTAGCTGGTCTGCCATATTATAATAGAGACAGTAGATCTAGCTGGTCTGTCATAATATAATAGAGACAGTAGAACCAGATGGTCTGTCATAATATAATAGAGACAGTAGATCTAGCTGGTCTGTCAAAATATAATAGAGACAGTAGATCTAGCTGGTCTGTCATAATATAATAGAGACAGTAGATCTAGCTGGTCTGTCATAATATAATAGAGACAGTAGATCTAGCTGGTCTGTCATAATATAATAGAGACAGTAGATCTAGCTGGTCTGTCATAATATAATAGAGACAGTAGATCTAGCTGGTCTGTCATAATATAATAGAGACAGTAGATCTAGCTGGTCTGTCATAATATAATAGAGACAGTAGATCTAGCTGGTCTGTCAAAATATAATAGAGACAGTAGATCTAGCTGGTCTGTCATATGATAATAGAGACAGTAGAACCAGATGGTCTGTCATCATATAATATAGACAGTAGATCTAGCTGGTCTGTAATATAATAATAGAGACAGTAGATCTAGCTGGTCTGTCATAATATAATAGAGACAGTAGATCTAGCTGGTCTGTCATAATATAATAGAGACAGTAGATCTAGCTGGTCTGTCATAATATAATAGAGACAGTAGATCTAGCTGGTCTGTCATAATATAATAGAGACAGTAGATCTAGCTGGTCTGTCATAATATAATAGAGACAGTAGATCTAGCTGGTCTGTCATAATATAATAGAGACAGTAGATCTAGCTGGTCTGTCATAATATAATAGAGACAGTAGATCTAGCTGGTCTGTCATAATATAATAGAGACAGTAGATATAAATATAATAGAGACAGTAGATCTAGCTGGTCTGTAAAAATGTAATAGAGACAGTAGATCTAGCTGGTCTGTAAAAATGTAATAGAGACAGTAGATCTAGCTGGTCTGTCATAATATAATAGAGACAGTAGATCTAGCTGGTCTGTCATGATACAATAGAGACAGTAGATCTAGCTGGTCTGTCATATTATAATAGAGACAGTAGATCTAGCTGGTCTGTCATAATATAATAGAGACAGTAGATCTAGCTGGTCTGTCATAATATAGAGACAGTAGATCTAGCTGGTCTGTCATAATATAATAGAGACAGTAGATCTAGCTGGTCTGTCATAATATAATAGAGACAGTAGATCTAGCTGGTCTGTCATAATATAATAGAGACAGTAGATCTAGCTGGTCTGTCATAATATAATAGAGACAGTAGATCTAGCTGGTCTGTCATAATATAATAGAGACAGTAGATCTAGCTGGTCTGTCATAATATAATAGAGACAGTAGATCTAGCTGGTCTGTCATAATATAATAGAGACAGTAGATCTAGCTGGTCTGTCATAATATAATAGAGACAGTAGATCTAGCTGGTGGTCTGTCATAATATAATAGAGACAGTAGATCTAGCTGGTCTGTCAAAATATAATAGAGACAGTAGATCTAGCTGGTCTGTCATAATATAATAGAGACAGTAGAACCAGATGGTCTGTCATATATAATAGAGACAGTAGATCTAGCTGGTCTGTCATAATATAATAGAGAGACAGTAGATCTAGCTGGTCTGTCATAATATAATAGAGACAGTAGATCTAGCTGGTCTGTCATAATATAATAGAGACAGTAGATCTAGCTGGTCTGTCATAATATAATAGAGACAGTAGATCTAGCTGGTCTGTCATAATATAATAGAGACAGTAGATCTAGCTGGTCTGTCATAATATAATAGAGACAGTAGATCTAGCTGGTCTGTCATAATATAATAGAGACAGTAGATCTAGCTGGTCTGTCATAATATAATAGAGACAGTAGAACCAGATGGTCTGTCATAATATAATAGAGACAGTAGATCTAGCTGGTCTGTAAAAATATAATAGAGACAGTAGATCTAGCTGGTCTCTCAAAATATAATAGAGACAGTAGATCTAGCTGGTCTGTCATAATATAATAGAGACAGTAGATCTAGCTGGTCTGTCATGATACAATAGAGACAGTAGATCTAGCTGGTCTGCCATATTATAATAGAGACAGTAGATCTAGCTGGTCTGTCAAAATATAATAGAGACGGTAGATCTAGCTGGTCTGTCATAATATAGAGACAGTAGATCTAGCTGGTCTGCCATATTATAATAGAGACAGTAGATCTAGCTGGTCTGTCATAATATAATAGAGACAGTAGAACCAGATGGTCTGTCATAATATAATAGAGACAGTAGATCTAGCTGGTCTGTCAAAATATAATAGAGACAGTAGATCTAGCTGGTCTGTAAAAATATAATAGAGACAGTAGATCTAGCTGGTCTGTCATAATATAATAGAGACAGTAGAACCAGATGGTCTGTCATAATATAATAGAGACAGTAGATCTAGCTGGTCTGTCAAAATATAATAGAGACAGTAGATCTAGCTGGTCTGTCATAATATAATAGAGACAGTAGATCTAGCTGGTCTGTCATAATATAATAGAGACAGTAGATCTAGCTGGTCTGTCATAATATAATAGAGACAGTAGATCTAGCTGGTCTGTCAAAATATAATAGAGACAGTAGATCTAGCTGGTCTGTCAAAATATAATAGAGACAGTAGATCTAGCTGGTCTGTCATAATATAATAGAGACAGTAGAACCAGATGGTCTGTCATAATATAATAGAGACAGTAGATCTAGCTGGTCTGTAAAAATGTAATAGAGACAGTAGATCTAGCTGGTCTGTCATAATATAATAGAGACAGTAGATCTAGCTGGTCTGTCATAATATAATAGAGACAGTAGATCTAGCTGGTCTGTCAAAATATAATAGAGACAGTAGATCTAGCTGGTCTGTCAAAATATAATAGAGACAGTAGATCTAGCTGGTCTGTCAAAATATAATAGAGACAGTAGATCTAGCTGGTCTGTCATAATATAATAGAGACAGTAGATCTAGCTGGTCTGTCATAATATAATAGAGACAGTAGATCTAGCTGGTCTGCCAAAATATAATAGAGACAGTAGATCTAGCTGGTCTGTCATAGAGACAGTAGATCTAGCTGGTCTGTCATAATATAATAGAGACAGTAGATCTAGCTGGTCTGTCATAATATAATAGAGACAGTAGATCTAGCTGGTCTGTCATGATACAATAGAGACAGTAGATCTAGCTGGTCTGCCATATTATAATAGAGACAGTAGATCTAGCTGGTCTGTCATAATATAATAGAGACAGTAGATCTAGCTGGTCTGTCATAATATAATAGAGACAGTAGATCTAGCTGGTCTGTCATAATATAATAGAGACAGACAGTATCTAGCTGGTCTGTCATAATATAATAGAGACAGTAGATCTAGCTGGTCTGTCATAATATAATAGAGACAGTAGAACCAGATGGTCTGTCATAATATAATAGAGACAGTAGATCTAGCTGGTCTGTAAAAATGTAATAGAGACAGTAGATCTAGCTGGTCTGTAAAAATGTAATAGAGACAGTAGATCTAGCTGTTCTGTCATAATATAATAGAGACAGTAGAACCAGATGGTCTGTCATAATATAATAGAGACAGTAGATCTAGCTGGTCTGTAAAAATATAATAGAGACAGTAGATCTAGCTGGTCTGTCAAAATATAATAGAGACAGTAGATCTAGCTGGTCTGTCAAAATATAATAGAGACAGTAGATCTAGCTGGTCTCTCAAAATATAATAGAGACAGTAGATCTAGCTGGTCTGTCATAATATAATAGAGACAGTAGATCTAGCTGGTCTGTCATAATATATTAGAGACAGCAGATCTAGCTGGCCTGTAATATTATAATACAGACAG
>NW_025745804.1:285510-335510 GCF_021184085.1 Oncorhynchus gorbuscha | reverse complement strand
TGTTGTGTCCTCATGTTACTGAACAGTAACTGTTATGTCCTCATGTTACTGAACAGGAGACATCAACTGTTATGTCCTCATGTTACTGAACAGGAGACATCAACTGTTATGTCCTCATGTTACTGAACAGGAGACATCATCTGTTGTGTCCTCATGTTACTGAACAGTAACTGTTATGTCCTCATGTTACTGAACAGTAACTGTTATGTCCTCATGTTACTGAACAGGAGACATCAACTGTTATGTCCTCATGACCTGTTGCATCACCAGTCTAAAATCAGATCTGTATTTTCTATGCCTAGAGTATTGCATCATCAGCCTAAAACGCCTCATTAATGATCTAATATAGACACAATTTCTGGTTCAGCCCTGGACACTCCACAGCTGACCTCCGACCCTGGCTGATAAGCGCAGTTTTTTTTACTTCTTTAATAAACGTAGGCCGACGTATCGATCATTAACTCAGCTAGTCATAACAGACACATTTATGTCTCGCTGATGAAACGGGCCTGAATGATATGCAGTTAATTAGGGAGAGGAGAGGAGAGGAGAGGAGAGGAGAGGAGAGGAGAGGAGAGGAGAGAGGAAAGGAAGGAGGGGGGCTGAAAGGAAGGAGAGGAGAGGAGAGGAGAGGAGAGGAGAGGAGAGGAGAGGAGAGGAGAGGAGAGGAGAGGAGAGGAGAGGAGAGGAGAGGAGAGGAGAGGAGAGGAGAGGAGAGGACACACACACACAGTATGTGGACACCTCTTCAAATGAGTGAATTTGTCTATTTCAGCCATATCCGTTGCTGACAGTTTCATCAATTTAAGCACACAGCCATGCAATCTCCATAGACAAACGTTGGCAGTAGAATGTCCTTACTGAAGAGCTCATTGACTTTCAACGTGGCACCGTCATAAGATGCCACCTTTCCAACAAGTCCGTTTGTCAGATTTCTGCCCTGCTTGAGCTGTTCCCGTCAACTGTAAGTGCTGTTACTGTGAAGTGGAAACATCTAGGAGCAACAACGGCTCAGCCGCGAAGTGGTAGGCCACACAAGCTCACAAAACAAGACCGCTGAGTGCTGAAGCGCGTAGCACGTAAAAAATAATCTGTCCTCGGTTGCAACACTCACTACCGAGTTCCAAACTGCCTCTGGAAGCAACGTCAGCACAAGAACTGTTGGTCGGGAGCTTCATGAAATGGGTTTCCGTGGCCGAGCAGCCGCACACAAGCCTAAAATCACCATGTGCAACGCCAAGCGTCTGCTGGAGGGAGGTAAAGCTCACCGCCATTGGACTTTGGAGCAGTGGAAATGCGTTCTCTGGAGGGATGAATCACGCTTCAACATCAGGCAGTCCGACAGACAAATCAGAGATGCCAGGAGAACGCTACATGCTCAATGCATAGTGCCAACTGTAAAGTTTGGTGGAGGAGGAATAATGGTCTGGGGCTGTTTTTCATGGTTCGGGCCCCTTAGTTCCAGTGAAGGGAAACCTTTCCTGTTTCAGCATGACAATACCCATGTGCAAAAAGCAAGGTCCATACAGAAATAGTTGGTCAAGATCGGGGTGGAAGAACATGACTGGCCTGCACAGAGCCCTGACCTCAACCCCCATCGAACACCTTTGGGATGAATTGGAACACTGACTGCGAGCCAGGCTTAATCGCCCAACATCAGTGCCCGACCTCACTAATGCTCTTGTGGCTGAATGGAAGCAAGTCTCTGCAGCAATGTTCAGTGGAAAGCAAAGAGTGTTTATAGCAGCAATGTTCCAACATCTAGTGGAAAGCCTTCCCAGAAGAGTGAGGCTGCAGCAATGTTCCAACATCTAGTGGAAAGCCTTCCCAGAAGAGTGGAGGCTGTTATATGTTCCAACATCTTGTGGAAAGCCTTCCCAGAAGAGTGGAGGCTGTTATAGCAGCAATGTTCCAACATCTAGTGGAAAGCCTTCCCAGAAGAGTGGAGGCTGTTATAGCAGCAATGTTCCAACATCTAGTGGAAAGCCTTCCCAGAAGAGTGGAGGCTGTTATAGCAGCAATGTTCCAACATCTAGTGGAAAGCCTTCCCAGAAGAGTGGAGGCTGTTATAGCAGCAATGTCCCAACATCTAGTGGAAAGCCTTCCCAGAAGAGTGGAGGCTGTTATAGCAGCAATGTCCCAACATCTAGTGGAAAGCCTTCACAGAAGAGTGGAGGCTGCTGTAAAAGCAAAGGGAGAACTAACTCCATATTAAGGCCCATGATTTTGGAATGAGATGTTCAACGAGCAGGTGTCCACATACTTTTGGTCACGTAGTGTATATATATCCACCCTCCACATCATCATATGTCTGACTGTCAGACCAGGTTCCCCTCTCTCTCTTAGGGGGATGACACTATGAAATATGGCTTCCCCCTCTACCTCCTAGCCCTCTGTCGCCCCCCTACATGCTGCTACAGGTATAGTCTGACAAGCATAAATTATGTTAATAGATTTTAATAAAAAACACTTTATTCCAAAGGTTTCAGTACTTTGAAATGTCAAGATGATCTAGTGTCGTACCTGGAGAGAGTTAAGTTAAAACGCTAAAATATTAAAACCAGAAACTGCAATCTCTCCTGAGAGAGGGAACGTTTGAGGGTTGATGAAAAATAGAGAATGGAGAGAATGAGATGAGGAGAGGAATAGGAAAGGAGAGGAAAAGAGACGAGAAGAGAAGAGGAGAGGGGATAGGAGAGGAGAGGAGAAGAGGAGAGGAGAGGAGAGGAGAGGAGAGAGGAGAGGAGAGGAGAGGAGAGGAGAGGAGAGGAGAGGAGAGGAGAGGAGAGGAGAGGAGAGGAGAGGAGAGGAGAGGAGAGGAGAGGAGTTTTCTGTTCTCCATTTATTAATTGATCTGAATCCTGAATCTTACCCTGCATCCAAAATGTCTCCCTATTGTCTACATAATGCACTACTGTTGACCAGAACACCACAGGACTAAGGTTATAGGTCGTGCACTATGTAGTGAAGATGGTAATGAACGAGATAGAAAGACAGAGTCTGGGATGATTTAATGAAAGAACTGTCACTCATATGATATTTTTTAGTACATTTCTCTCTGTAATTTAACAACCACTCAGTCAGTGTTATCTAGAAACTGAAAATTATAATTAAGTTAGAGAATTAGGGCTTTTGTGTGCTGGGTGCTGATTAGTGTTAGCAGACTATAGGAGAAGAGATTTGTCAGAAAATTCATTTTCTCAGTTATTTTGTCCCCAAAGAAAAGACACCAACGACCACAACTGACCAAAATTTTCCAGCCGAGGCCACACACACACACACACACACACACACACACACACACACACACACACACACACACACACACACACACACACACACACACACACACACACACACACACACACACACACACACACACACACACACACACACACAGTGAAGTAATGAACACAGCAGGTGTTAGTGATGTAGTACTGGCTGTTAATCCAATAGTTCCATTGTTACCATGACAAACTGTCTATTGATTGGCTTTCCATGGCCGCTCTGACAGAAAACAAAGGGAGAGGAAGGGAAAGAGAGGAAGAGAGAGAGAGAGAGAGACAGAGAGAGAGAGACAGAGAGAGAGAGAGAGAGAAGGATAGAGAGAGAGGAAGAAAACCAAGAGAGAGGGAGAAAACCAAGAGAGAGAGAGAGAGAGAGAGAGACAGAGAGAGAGAGAGAGAGAGAGAGAGAGAGAGAGAGAGAGAGAGAGAGAGAGAGAGAGAGAGAGAGAGAGAGAGAGAGAGAGAGAGA
Source organism: Oncorhynchus gorbuscha (assembly GCF_021184085.1). NCBI lineage: Eukaryota > Metazoa > Chordata > Actinopteri > Salmoniformes > Salmonidae > Oncorhynchus > Oncorhynchus gorbuscha. The sequence continues at coordinate 331,754 of NW_025745804.1, read as the reverse complement.
GAGAGACAGAGAGAGAGAGAGAGAGAGACAGAGAGAGAGAGAGAGAGAGAGAGAGAGAGAGAGAGAGAGAGAGAGAGAGAGAGAGAGAGAGAGACAGAGAGAGAGAGACAGAGAGAGAGAGAGAGAGAGAGAGAGAGAGAGAGAGAGAGAGAGAGAGAGAGAGAGAGAGAGACAGAGAGAGAGAGACAGAGAGAGAGAGACAGAGAGACAGAGAGAGAGAGAGAGAGAGAGAGAGAGAGAGAGAGAGAGAGAGAGAGAGAGAGAGAGAGAGAGAGAGAGAGAGAGAGAGAGAGAGAGAGAGAGAGAGAGAGAGAGAGAGAGAGAGAGAGAGACAGAGAGAGAGAGAGAGAGAGAGAGAGAGAGAGAGACAGAGAGAGAGAGAGAGAGAGACAGAGAGAGAGAGACAGAGAGAGAGAGAGAGAGAGAGAGAGAGAGAGAGAGAGAGAGAGAGAGAGAGAGAGAGAGAGAGAGAGAGAGAGAGAGAGAGGATAGAGAGAGAGGAAGAAAACCAAGAGAGAGGGAGAAAGATAGAAACATATATGGAAGGAGGGATGCAGGGGAGAAGCTGTTTGGGCTTGAGAGAGGGAGAAAGAAAGAGAAAGAAAGAGAAAGAGGAAGGCAACCAAAAGAGAGAGAGAGATGGGGCGGAGGGGGCTTGTCCTGGGTGTTCAATTACATGGTGCAGAGGGGAGATGAAATCAATAACATTTAAATTGCTTATGGTAATCACCTGCAGTCCAATCACTAACACCAGCATACACCAACTGTTGACCTTAGTTCTGTCCACTACTGAGCTGCTGTTACCTCAACACTGAAACATGGTAGAAGTAACCTCAACACTGAAGAAACCTCAACACTGAAACATGATAGAAGAAACCTCAACACTGAAACATGGTAGAAGAAACCTCAACACTGAAGAAACCTCAACACTGAAACATGATAGAAGAACCTCAACACTGAAACATGAGAAGAAACACTGAAACATGATGAAGAAACCTCAACACTGAAACATGATAGAAGTAACCTCAACACTGAAACATGACAGAATAAACCTCAACACTGAAACATGATAGAAGAACCTCAACACTGAAACATGAAACCTCAACACTGAAACATGGTAGAAGTAACCTCAACACTGAAACATGACAGAAGAAACCTCAACACTGAAACATGATAGAAGTAACCTCAACACTGAAACATGATAGAAGTAACCTCAACACTGAAGAAACCTCAACACTGAAGAAACCTCAACACTGAAACATGACAGAAGAAACCTCAACACTGAAACGTGATAGAAGTAACCTCAACACTGAAACATGGTAGAAGTAACCTCAACACTGAAACATGGTAGAAGTTACCTCAACACTGAAACATGGTAGAAGTTACCTCAACACTGAAACATGACTCCAACTCCAAGGGTTCCATTGTTTAAGGGAGGGGTTATAACAGGCCTGGGCAACTCCAAGGGTTCCATTGTTTAAGGGGTTATAACAGGCCTGGGTAACACCAGGGGGTTCCATTGTTTAAGGGAGGGGTTATAACAGGCCTGGGTAACTCCAAGGGGGTTCCATTGTTTAAGGGAGGGGTTATAACAGGCCTGGGTAACTATAGGGGGTTCCATTGTCTAAGGGGTTATAACAGGCCTGGGCAACTCCAGGCTAAGGGAGGGGTTATAACAGGCCTGGGCAACTCCAGGTTAAGGGAGGGGTTATAACAGGCCTGGGCATCTCCAGGGGGTTCTATTGTTTAAGGGAGGGGTTATAACAGGCCTGGGCAACTCCAGGGGTTCCCATTGTTTAAGGGGTTATAACAGGCCTGGGCAACTCCAGTCCTCGGAGGCCTGATTGATGTCACACTTTTACCCCGGTCCCCAGCTAACACACCTCCAATAATCAACCAATCATGATCTTCAGTTAAACATGCAATGAGTTCAAAAATCAGATGTGTTTGCAAGGGAAGGAGGGAAAAGTGTTAATCCTATCAGACCCTAGGGACGGGGAGGAAAAGTGTTAAACCAATCAGACCCTAGGGACGGGGGGGAAAGGTGTTAAACCAATCAGACCCTAGGGATGGGGGGGGAGTGTTAAACCAATCAGACCCTAGGGACGGGAGGGAAAGGTGTTAAACCAATCAGACCCTAGGGACGGGAGGGAAAGGTGTTAAACCAATCAGACCCTAGGGACGGGGGGAAAGGTGTTAAACCAATCAGGCCCTAGGGATGGGGGGAGTGTTAAACCAATCAGACCCTAGGGATGGGGGGGTGTTAAACCAATCAGACCCTAGGGATGGGGGGAGTGTTAAACCAATCAGGCCCTAGGGATGGGGGGGGGAGTGTTAAACCAATCAGACCCGAGGGATGGGGGGAGTGTTAAACCAATCAGGCCCTAGGGATGGGGGGAGTGTTAAACCAATCAGGCCCTAGGGATGGGGGAGTGTTAAACCAATCAGGCCCTAGGGATGGGGGGAGTGTTAAACCAATCAGACCCGAGGGATGGGGGGGGGAGTGTTAAACCAATCAGACCCGAGGGATGGGGGGGGGGAGTGTTAAACCAATCAGGCCCTAGGGATGGGGGGGAGTGTTAAACCAATCAGGCCCTAGGGATGGGGGGGGGGGGGGGTGTTAAACCAATCAGACCCGAGGGATGGGGGGAGTGTTAAACCAATCAGGCCCTAGGGATGGGGGGAGTGTTAAACCAATCAGGCCCTAGGGATGGGGGGGAGTGTTAAACCAATCAGGCCCTGGGGGGAGTGTTAAACCAATCAGACCCGAGGGATGGGGGGGAGTGTTAAACCAATCAGGCCCTAGGGATGGGGGGGGAGTGTTAAACCAATCAGGCCCTAGGGATGGGGGTGTTAAACCAATCAGACCCGAGGGATGGGGGGGGGTGTTAAACCAATCAGACCCGAGGGATGGGGGGGGGAGTGTTAAACCAATCAGGCCCTAGGGATGGGGGGGGGGTGTTAAACCAATCAGACCCGAGGGATGGGGGGGTGTTAAACCAATCAGACCCGAGGGATGGGGGGGGGGGTGTTAAACCAATCAGGCCCGAGGGATGGGGGGAGTGTTAAACCAATCAGACCCCGAGGACTAGAATTACCCAGGCCTGGGTTATAAGGAGTGGCTCTTTGCAAACTGTGAGGGTCATGGCTCTTTGCAAACTACTGATGTCACAACTGAACACCTTTCAGTCTGAGGAAATAATGAGTCAGAGGTCCTGCCACCGTGAGATAGGACTGAGTGAGAGATAGGACTGAGGACTGAGTGAGAGATAGGACTGAGTAAGACATAGGACTGAGTGAGAGATAGGACTGAGTGAGAGATAGGACTGAGTGAGAGGACTGATAGGACTGAGTGAGAGATAGGACTGAGTAAGAGAGATAGGACTGAGTGAGAGATAGGACTGAGTGAGAGATAGGACTGAGTGAGAGATAGGACTGAGTGAGAGATAGGACTGAGTGAGAGATAGGACTGAGTGAGAGATAGGACTGAGTGAGAGATAGGACTGAGTGAGAGATAGGACTGAGTGAGAGATAGGACTGAGTGAGAGATAGGACTGAGGACTGAGAGATAGGACTGAGTGAGAGATAGGACTGAGGAGATAGGACTAAGAGATAGGACTGAGTGAGAGATAGGACTGAGTGAGAGATAGGGACTGAGTGAGAGATAGGACTGAGTGAGAGATAGGACTGAGTGAGACCTGGAGGTTAAAAACCCCAATCTGCCATGACGTCGTGGCCTCGTAATGTCCATCCTGTGGTACAGTAACTACAGTACCCAATTGATTCACCAGAGCTTCATCTAGTCCTACTGTGAGTAGGATTCCTCCATTCCTTCTTGCTAACCGCTCATTAATTTTTCAGGAACCCGCGGCGCCGTGGATACGTTGTATGATATAAATCTCCTACCCGCCCCGTCTGTCTGTCCGACACCTCGCTGCAGTGCCGGTTCTAGGAGCGACGACTTTGAAGTTCTGCCTAATTAAGCTTCTGTACGGTTAACGAGGCGAACAATAAGGTGGGTTACCGGGCAGATCAGAGACAGATCATGACAGATAATGAACAATAACGTATCATTATTCTGAGGGTTAGATCTGAGGGGTAAGAGATGACAGGTAATGGAATAGAGAGACAAAGACATACAGTGTTAAAGAGAAACAGAGAGAGAGAGAGAGTAATAGAAAGAGAGAGTGATAGAGAAGAGAGAGTGAGAGAGAGAGAGAGTGAGAGAGAGAGTGTGAGAGAGTGAGAGCGTGAGAGAGTGAGAGAGCGTGAGAGAGTGAGAGAGAGTGAGAGAGAGAGAGCATGAGAGAGTGAGAGAGAGAGAGCATGAGAGAGTGAGAGAGAGAGAGCGTGAGAGAGTGAGAGAGAGTGAGAGAGCGAGAGAGAGAGAGAGAGAGTGAGAGAGAGAGAGAGAGAGAGTGAGAGAAAGAGAGTGAGAGAGAGAGAGAGAGAGAGATAGAGAGAGTAATAGAAAGAGAGAGTAATAGAAAGAGAGAGTGAGAGAGTGTGAGAGAGAGTGAGAGAAGAGAGAAAGCGTGAGAGAGAGAGCGTTAGAGAGAGAGTGAGTGAGAGTGAGAGAGCGTGAGAGAGAGTGAGAGAGAGTGATAGAGAGAGTGAGAGAGAGAGAGAGTGATAGAGGGAGTGAGAGTGAGAGAGAGATAGTGTTAGAGTGTAAGCGAGAGTGTGAGTGATAGAGAGTGATAGAGGGAGTGTGAGAGATAGAGAGTGATAGAGGGAGTGTGAGAGATATAGACAGATAGATATTTTGGGATGAGTCCTTAATAAAAACATAGCCTGAAGTGCTAATTCCAAGGCGGTGCTGATGAGGATATTTAAGACGAACCAAGCGCTGGTTTTATCTGTGACGCAGATGGGATGTTTACGTGGGGAAACGCTGTCTATCCAGCTGTGACACACCGCCCAGATGAACATGGAACAACATGTACTTTGTATTTAGAAACATTAAAAAACAGCAATGTTTTCGTTTTCTCCTCTCATTTCATTTTATTTCATTAAAAAAACCAAACACAGCCTCTCAATAACGACTGTTTTCTTCTTGTTTCTTCCTGTCCAGACCAATGTAATCACGTAGGCTGGTCAAGACCGTTGACAAAGTGCTTGGCTTGTGAGACGTGCATAACCCCCCCCCCCCTCCATGATGTAGACTGTATGTGTCCAATACCCATCATGCAACAAGAGACGAGAACCCCGGTGGATACCAGCCATCTGTATGGCTACGGGGTTCTGTAGCTCAGTTGGTAGAGCATGGTGCTTGTAACGCCAGGGTAGTGGGTTCGATTCCCGGGACCACCCATACGTAGAATGTATGCACACATGACTGTAAGTCGCTTTGGATAAAAGCGTCTGCTAAATGGCATATATTACTATAACCTACTATAATGAATTCTGGTTCAACAGCAATACCTCGTAGTAATAATAATAATAATATATCCTGGCGATGTTCTGACGTCGTTTCATTTGACATGTATTTACTGTCGTTGGAAATAAAGAAGGAAAAACCCAGATTTCTTTCATTTGAATTCTAACTAAAGTTATTAGAGTGATTCACTGTCCTGGTTTTATGGTGAGAATGTCCATGGTGCGCAGTGCAATGCAGATTCTGAATGGATTGTGAATGAGATGATAAGACCCAGCTGCAGACAGTCGGAAAACAACTAATGTTTGTTTACGATAAACAGAACGGCAGGCAAACAACAGGTGACAGAGGTCAGGGTCAGGGCAGGCAGAGGTCAGTGACCTAGGGCAGAGTCCGTAAGTTACAGAACGGCAGACAGAGGTCAGGGTCAGGGCAGGCAGAGGTCAGTGACCTAGGGCAGAGTCCGTAAGTTACAGAACGGCAGACAGAGGTCAGGGTCAGGGCAGGCAGAGGTCAGTGACCTAGGGCAGAGTCCGTAAGTTACAGAACGGCAGACAGAGGTCAGGGTCAGGGCAGGCAGAGGTCAGTGACCTAGGGCAGAGTCCGTAGAGTTACAGAACGGCAGACAGAGGTCAGGGTCAGGGCAGGCAGAGGTCAGTGACCTAGGGCAGAGTCCGTAAGTTACAGAACGGCAGACAGAGGTCAGGGTCAGGGCAGGCAGAGGTCAGTGATCCAGGGCAGAGCCCGTAAATTACAGAACAGCAGACAGGCTCAGGGTCAGGGCGGGCAGAATGGAGGGAGAACTAGGAGTACGGGAGTACGGCAAAAACGCGCTGGTCGGCTTCACGAGACAAGACAAACTGGCAAACAGACAAACAGAGAACACGGGTATAAATACACCGGGGATAATGGGGAAGATGGGCGACACCTGGAGGGTGGAAGGTGGAGACAATCACAAAGACAGGTGAAACACATCACGGTGTGACAGAGATCTGTAAGATGCTTCCAATACGTCTATAAACATTATATTAAGGTGAGTGGACATTCTCTTTCTCTTTATATGGGATCTTTGTCCTTTACATTGGATCTTTGTCCTTTACATTGGATCTTTGTCCTTTACATTGGATCTTTGTCCTTTACATTGGATCTTTGTCCTTTACATTGGATCTTTGTCCTTTATATTGGATCTTTGTCCTTTATATTGGATCTTTGTCCTTTACATTGGATCTTTGTCCTTTACACTGGATCTTTGTCCTTTACACTGGATCTTTGTCCTTTACACTGGATCTTTGTCCTTTACATTGGATCTTTGTCCTTTACATTGGATCTTTGTCCTTTACATTGGATCTTTGTCCTTTACATTGGATCTTTGTCCTTTACATTGGATCTTTGTCCTTTACATTGGATCTTTGTCCTTTACACTGGATCTTTGTCCTTTACACTGGATCTTTGTCCTTTACATTGGATCTTTGTCCTTTACATTGGATCTTTGTCCTTTATACTGGATCTTTGTCCTTTATACTGGATCTTTGTCCTTTACATTGGATCTTTGTCCTTTACATTGGATCTTTGTCCTTTATATTGGATCTTTGTCCTTTATATTGGATCTTTGTCCTTTATATTGGATCTTTGTCCTTTACATTGGATCTTTGTCCTTTACATTGGATCTTTGTCCTTTACATTGGATCTTTGTCCTTTACATTGGATCTTTGTCCTTTACATTGGATCTTTGTCCTTTACATTGGATCTTTGTCTTTACATTGGATCTTTGTCCTTTACATTGGATCTTTGTCCTTTACACTGGATCTTTGTCCTTTACACTGGATCTTTGTCCTTTACACTGGATCTTTGTCCTTTACATTGGATCTTTGTCCTTTACATTGGATCTTTGTCCTTTACATTGGATCTTTGTCCTTTACATTGGATCTTTGTCCTTTACACTGGATCTTTGTCCTTTATACTGGATCTTTGTCTTTTACACTGGATATTTGTCCTTTATACTGGATCTTTGTCCTTTACATTGGATCTTTGTCCTTTATACTGGATCTTTGTCCTTTACATTGGATCTTTGTCCTTTACACTGGATCTTTGTCCTTTACACTGGATCTTTGTCCTTTATACTGGATCTTTGTCCTTTATACTGGATCTTTGTCCTTTACACTGGATCTTTGTCCTTTACATTGGATCTTTGTCCTTTATACTGGATCTTTGTCCTTTATACTGGATCTTTGTCCTTTACACTGGATCTTTGTCCTTTATACTGGATCTTTGTCCTTTATACTGGATCTTTGTCCGGCGACTGTGAAAACCTCAGATGTGCGTAAAACCCTCCATAGTCTGTTGTAATATTATACGCCAACGGGAAGCAATTACCTGTAAGTGTATTCAGACTGTTTACAACAAGATGTTGTTGTTTTGAATTTAATTACAATTATTTACTCTCTTTTTTTTGGTGAATTTAATCTAGCTGATTGACAACGTTTGGCATGTCCATGTTCAGCCATAATGTAATTTACAACAATATGTTTATACTGAATGATATGTTTATATTTCATCACATTCAGCCATAATGTAATTTACAACAATATGTTTATAATGAATGATATGTTTATATTTCATCACATTCAGCCATAATGTAATTTACAACAATATGTTTATAATGAATGATATGTTTATATTTCATCACATTCAGCCATAATGTAATTTACAACAATATGTTTATAATGAATGATATGTTTATATTTCATCACATTCAGCCATAATGTAATTTACAACAATATGTTTATAATGAATGATATGTTTATATTTCATCACATTCAGCCATAATGTAATTTACAACAATATGTTTATAATGAATGATATGTTTATATTTCATCACATTCAGCCATAATGTAATTTACAACAATATGTTTATAATGAATGATATGTTTATATTTCATCACATTCAGCCATAATGTAATTTACAACAATATGTTTATAATGAATGATATGTTTATATTTCATCACATTCAGCCATAATGTAATTTACAACAATATGTTTATAATGAATGATATGTTTATATTTCATCACATTCAGCCATAATGTAATTTACAACAATATGTTTATAATGAATGATATGTTTATATTTCATCACATTCAGCCATAATGTAATTTACAACAATATGTTTATAATGAATGATATGTTTATATTTCATCACATTCAGCCATAATGTAATTTACAACAATATGTTTATACTGAATGATATGTTTATATTTCATCACATTCAGCCATAATGTAATTTACAACAATATGTTTATAATGAATGATATGTTTATATTTCATCACATTCAGCCATAATGTAATTTACAACAATATGTTTATAATGAATGATATGTTTATATTTCATCACATTCAGCCATAATGTAATTTACAACAATATGTTTATAATGAATGATATGTTTATATTTCATCACATTCAGCCATAATGTAATTTACAACAATATGTTTATAATGAATGATATGTTTATATTTCATCACATTCAGCCATAATGTAAAAGCCCAGAAATACAGAACCACATATTTAGCCATGGGAGCGCGTTCTGATTGGCCAGTCGGGGGCCAATCCTCGACAACACCCACAACTTGTTGTGTTGTTAAAACTCCGCCCTTTTGCGCCGATGCCAGCGACAGTGATAATTGTGCTTGTGAAAATAGCAGATGTATTTCTAATGCACACAGGAACCTATAGCGCTACCGCCCACTGAGTTGGCTTTGTTACAGTAGAGGACAGACTGTACATACATACTGACAAGAACAAAGGAACCGAGATGGACAAAGGGACTGGCCTTCCTCTATTGCAGAATAACAGAGTTATAACACAGGATTTAATACAACGGTCATTTTGGAACCTCCTCCCCTCTCCTCTCATCCCTTATCCTCCTCTCTCCTCCCCCACTCCTCTCCTCTCATCCCTTATCCTCCTCTCTCCTCCCCCACTCCTCTCCTCCTCTCTCCTCCCCCACTCCTCTCCTCTCATCCCTTATCCTCCTCTCTCCTCCCCCACTCCTCTCCTCTCATCCCTTATCCTCCTCTCTCCTCCCCCACTCCTCTCCTCTCATCCCTTATCCTCCTCTCTCCTCCCCCACTCCTCTCCTCTCATCCCTTATCCTCCTCTCTCCTCCCCCACTCCTCTCCTCTCATCCCTTATCCTCCTCTCTCCTCCCCCACTCCTCTCCTCTCATCCCTTATCCTCCTCTCTCCTCCACCACTCCTCTCCTCTCATCCCTTATCCTCCTCTCCTCCTCCTCCCCCCCACTCCTCTCCTCTCATCCCTTATCCTCCTCTCTCATCCCTTATCCGCCTCTCCTCTCATCCCTTATCCTCCTCTCTCCTCCCCCACTCCTCTCCTCTCATCCCTTATCCTCCTCTCCTCTCATCCCTTATCCTCCTCTCTCCTCCCCCACCCCTCTCCTCTCCTCCCTTATCATCCTCTCTCCTCCCCCACTCCTCTCCTCTCTTATCCTCTCCTCTCATCCCTTATCCTCCTCTCTCCTCCACCACTCCTCTCCTCTCATCCCTTATCCTCCTCTCCTCCTCTCTCCTCCCCCACTCCTCTCCTCTCATCCCTTATCCTCCTCTCTCATCCCTTATCCGCCTCTCCTCTCATCCCTTATCCTCCTCTCTCCTCCCCCACTCCTCTCCTCTCATCCCTTATCCTTCTCTCCTCTCATCCCTTATCCTCCTCTCTCCTCCCCCACTCCTCTCCTCTCATCCCTTATCCTCCTCTCTCCTCCCCCACTCCTCTCCTCTCATCCCTTATCCTCCTCTCCTTCTCTCTCCCCCCCACTCCTCTCCTCTCTCCTCCCCCACTCCTCTCCTCTCATCCCTTATCCTCCTCTCCTCCCCCCCTTATCCTCTTCTCTCCTCCCCCACTCCTCTCCTCTCATCCCTTATCCTCCTCTCCTCTCATCCCTTATCCTCCTCTCTCATCCCTTATCCTCCTCTCCTCTCATCCCTTCTCCTCCCCCACTCCTCTTCCTCTCATCCCTTATCCTCCTCTCCTCCCCCACTCCTCTCATCCCTTATCCTCCTCTCCTCTCATCCCTTATCCTCCTCTCCTCTCATCCCTTCTCCTCCCCCACTCCTCTTCCTCTCATCCCTCCTCCTCCTACTCTCCTCTCATCCCTTCTTCTCTTCCTGTCCCCTCTCCTCCTACTATCCTCTCATCCCTTCTCCTCCTCCTATCCACTCTCCTCCTACTCTCCTCTCATCCCTTCTCCTCCTCCTCTCTCCCTCCCCCACTCCTCTTCCTCTCATCCCTTCTCCTCCTCCTCTCTCCTTCCCCTCCTCTCCTCTTCCTCTCATCCCTTCTCCTCCTCCTCCTCCTCCTCCTCCCCACTCCTCTTCCTCTCATCCCTTCTCCTCCTGTCCCCTCTCCTCCTACTCTCCTCTCATCCCTTCTCCTCCTCCTCTCTCCTCCCCCACTCCTCTTCCTCTCATCCCTTCTCCTCCTCCTCTCTCCTTCCCCACTCCTCTTCCTCTCATCCCTTCTCCTCCTCCTCTCTCCTTCCCCACTCCTCTTCCTCTCATCCCTTCTCCTCCTCCTCTCTCCTTCCCCACTCCTCTTCCTCTCATCCCTTCTCCTCCTGTCCCCTCTCCTCCTACTATCCTCTCATCCCTTCTTCTCCTCCTGTCCCCTCTCCTCCTACTATCCTCTCATCCCTTCTTCTCCTCCTACTATCCTCTCATCCCTTCTCCTCCTCCCATCCCTTCTCCTCCTCCTCTCTCCTTCCCCACTCCTCTTCCTCTCATCCCTTCTCCTCCTGTCCCCTCTCCTCCTACTCTCCTCTCATCCCTTCTCCTCCTCCTGTCCCCTCTCCTCCTACTCTCCTCTCCTCCTACTCTCCTCCTCCTGTCCCCTCTCCTCCTACTCTCCTCTCATCCCTTCTCCTCCTCCTGTCCCCTCTCCTCCTACTCTCCCCTCTTCTCTTCTCCTCCCCCACTCCCGTCTGCCTGCTGTCTCCCCCTTGTCCTGACTGAGGGATGAGGACCTCTCCCTCTCACCTCCTCTCCCCTCTCCTCCCCCCCCCTCTACTCCTTCTCTCACCCCTCCTCCTCCCCCTCTCCTCCTTCTCTCCCCCCACTGTTTCTCACCCCGTCCTCCTCCCCCTCTCCTCCTTCTCTCCCTCTCTCCTCCTCCTCCCCTCCCCTGCTGTGAAATGCTTGTCTTGACTGAGGGATGAGGACCCTGGAAGAGCAAAGGGCTCTAAACAGATGAGCTTCTATAAAACCCTTATACTTATACAGAGAACAAATGGAAAACGCCACACCACAGTGTGTGTGTGTCTGCAGCCTTCATGGTAAACTCACCCCACTGTTTACAGTACCAGCCGTGGGTGTGTGTAGGTGTGTGTAGTCACCCCACTGTTTACAGTACTAGCCGTGGGTGTGTGTAGTCACCCCACTGTTTACAGTACCAGCCGTGGGTGTGTGTAGTCACCCCACTGTTTACAGTACCAGCCGTAGGTGTGTGTAGTCACCCCACTGTTTACAGTACTAGCCGTGGGTGTGTGTAGGTGTGTGTAGTCACCCCACTGTTTACAGTACCAACCGTGGGTGTGTGTAGTCACCCCACTGTTTACAGTACTAGCAGTGGGTGTGTGTAGGTGTGTGTAGTCACCCCACTGTTTACAGTACTAGCCGTGGGTGTGTGTAGGTGTGTGTAGTCACCCCACTGTTTACAGTACCAGCCGTGGGTGTGTAGTCACCCCACTGTTTACAGTACTAGCCGTGGTTGTGTGTAGTCACCCCACTGTTTACAGTACCAGCCGTGGTTGTGGTTGTGGAGTCAACCCACTGTTTACAGTACCAGTTGTGGGTGTGTGTGGTTGTGTGTAGGTGTGTGTAGGTGTGTGTAGTCTTCCCACTGTTTACAGTACCAGCCGTGGGTGTCAGTGGTTGTGGAGGTGTGTAGTCACCCCACTGTTTACAGTACCAGCCGTGGGTGTCAGTGGTTGTGGAGGTGTGTGTAGTCACCCCACTGTTTACAGTACCAGCCGTGGGTGTCAGTGGTTGTGGAGGTGTGTGTAGTCACCCCACTGTTTACGGTACCAGCCGTGGGTGTCAGTGGTTGTGGAGGTGTGTGTAGTCACCCCACTGTTTACGGTACCAGCCGTGGGTGTCAGTGGTTGTGGAGGTGTGTGTAGTCACCCCACTGTTTACGGTACCAGCCGTGGGTGTCAGTGGTTGTGGAGGTGTGTGTAGTCACCCCACTGTTTACGGTACCAGCCGTGGGTGTCAGTGGTTGTGGAGGTGTGTGTAGTCACCCCACTGTTTACGGTACCAGCCGTGGGTGTCAGTGGTTGTGGAGGTGTGTGTAGTCACCCCACTGTTTACAGTACCAGCCGTGGGTGTCAGTGGTTGTGGAGGTGGTTAACGTCAGTCACCCCACTGTTTACGGTACCAGCCGTGGGTGTCAGTGGTTGTGGAGGTGGTTAACGTCAGTCACCCCACTGTTTACTGTACCAGCCGTGGGTGTCAGTGGTTGTGGAGGTGGTTAACGTCAGTCACCCCACTGTTTACGGTACCAGCCGTGGGTGTCAGTGGTTGTGGAGGTGGTTAACGTCAGTCACCTCACTGTTTACGGTACCAGCCGTGGGTGTCAGTGGTTGTGGAGGTGGTTAACGTCAGTCACCCCACTGTTTACGGTACCAGCCGTGGGTGTCAGTGGTTGTGGAGGTGGTTAACGTCAGTCACCTCACTGTTTACGGTACCAGCCGTGGGTGTCAGTGGTTGTGGAGGTGGTTAACGTCAGTCACCCCACTGTTTACGGTACCAGCCGTGGGTGTCAGTGGTTGTGGAGGTGGTTAACGTCCGTCACCTTCGTATTAACATCGCTGGTCACTGATTGTTCTAAACTGGTCATTTCAAAGGTTTCCTGTTGATGTGGAAATCACATTAGAGGTCATCTTCAAAATACTATTTGTGTATTTCTACATCAAACAACAGCAACTTCAGTTGGTCTGTCAATAAAGTGTTGATTCTTTCATCTTGAATAATAAACACGGTCATTTCCTCTAACCGCATCACTAAAAAGTGTCTAATGTACGTTTATGGATTTGTTCTACCGGGTGGTAATCATGAGGACCTGTAACAGAGACAGGAGACAGGACCTGTAACAGAGACAGGAGACAGGACCTGTAACAGAGACAGGAGACAGGACCTGTAACGGAGACAGGAGACAGGACCTGTAACAGAGACAGGAGACAGGACCTGTAACAGAGACAGGAGACAGGACCTGTAACAGAGACAGGAGACAGGACCTGTAACAGAGACAGGAGACAGGACCTGTAACAGAGACAGGAGACAGGACCTGTAACAGAGACAGGAGACAGGACCTGTAACAGAGACAGGAGACAGGACCTGTAACAGAGACAGGAGACAGGACCTGTAACAGAGACAGGACCTGTAACAGAGACAGGACCTGTAACAGAGACAGGAGACAGGACCTGTAACAGAGACAGGACCTGTAACAGAGACAGGAGACAGGACCTGTAACAGAGACAGGAGACAGGACCTGTAACAGAGACAGGACCTGTAACAGAGACAGGAGACAGGACCTGTAACAGAGACAGGACCTGTAGGGACCTGTAACAGACAGGACCTGTAACAGAGACAGGACCTGTAACAGAGACAGGAGACAGGACCTGTAACAGAGACAGGACCTGTAACAGAGACAGGAGACAGGACCTGTAACAGAGACAGGACCTGTAACAGAGACAGGAGACAGGACCTGTAACAGAGACAGGACCTGTAACAGAGACAGGACCTGTAACAGAGACAGGACCTGTAACAGAGACAGGAGACAACAGAGACAGGACCTGTAACAGAGACAGGAGACAGGACCTGTAACAGAGACAGGAGACAGGACCTGTAACAGAGACAGGAGACAGGACCTGTAACAGAGACAGAGACAGGACCTGGAGACAGGACCTGTAACAGAGACAGGAGACAGGACCTGTAACAGAGACAGGAGACAGGACCTGTAACAGAGACAGGAGACAGGACCTGTAACAGAGACAGGCTGAGATGAGAAGATGTTAAGAGGAGGAGAGGAGGAGATGCTGAGAGGAGGAGATGCTGAGAGGAGGAGAGGCTGAGAGGAGGAGAGGCTGAGAGGAGGAGGCTGAGAGGAGGAGAGGCTGAGAGGAGGAGATGCTGAGAGGAGGAGATGCTGAGAGGAGGAGATGCTGAGAGGAGGAGATGCTGAGAGGAGGAGAGGCTGAGAGGAGGAGATGCTGAGAGGAGGAGAGGCTGAGAGGAGGAGAGGCTGAGAGGAGATGCTAAGAGGAGAGGTTGAGAGGAGGAGGAGAGGCTGAGAGGAGGAGCTGAGAGGAGGAGGTGCTGAGAGGAGGAGATGCTGAGAGGAGGAGATGCTGAGAGGAGGAGAGGCTGAGATGCTGAGAGGAGAGGCTGAGAGGAGGAGATGCTGAGAGGAGAGGCTGAAAGGAGGAGATGCTGAGAGGAGGAGATGCTGAGAGGAGGAGATGCTGAGAGGAGGAGAGGCTGAGAGGAGGCGATTCTGAGAGGAGATGCTGAGAGGAGGAGGTGCTAAGAGGAGGAGAGGCTGAGAGGAGGAGAGGCTGAGAGGAGGGGCTGAGAGAGACCCTATAATGAGCTGCACCTGGTCTATAAATGACTAGTAATGAACACAACCTCGGTTGACTTTTAAAAGGGCTCCCTCTAGTGGGATGAATGAGTCCTGCAGATGTGTGGAACGTTTACCAGCCTGGAATCCACTTTCACCGCACGTTCCTTGCACTACTGAAACTAAACAAAAGACCAATGGAGTGTGGTTTAAGGTTTCAGTGTGGATTCCAGGCTAAAATATTACTTCACCAGGCACTAAAGATATTTTACAGGAGATTCAGAAGTTGAATATCTAAGAAGAAAGGATAGAATGTATGCACACATGACTGTAAGTCGCTTTGGATAAAAGCGTCTGCTAAATGGCATATATTATTATTATTATTATTCACCAAACACAGAGAACCGTTAGTTAAAAAGACAAGGCTTTTTTTTAAATGTAGAAATCAATTGTACGTCTGTGAATAAAATCCAAACTAAATCCCACTAGTCTAATCATACAGGTAGTTCTATGCTCAGACTAGCTGGCTCAGTTCTCTACGTCTCAACCAACCCAGTCTCCTGTTAACGACTAGAGGCCTCTGGGAATTCATTCCATATTTCTCATAAATCTATATTTTATAGATTTAAAAAGTTGGCAGTAAAAAAAACAGTTATCTAACAAACTATTACATTCAGATGTTGGCATGTAATCAGGGGAAGAGTCGCTAATGGAACCCTATTCCTTATATAGGGTACTACTTTTGACCAGAGCCCTATAAATCCACTCCTTTTGACCAGAGCCCTATAAATCCACTCCTTTTGACCAGAGCCCTATAAATCCACTCCTTTTGACCAGAGCCCTATAAATCCACTCCTTTTGACCAGAGCCCTATAAATCCACTCCTGTTGACCAGAGCCCTATAAATCCACTCCTTTTGACCAGAGCCCTATAAATCCACTCCTTTTGACCAGAGCCCTATAAATCCACTCCTTTTGACCAGAGCCCTATGGGAGCCCTATAAATCCACTCCTGTTGACCAGAGCCCTATAAATCCACTCCTTTTGACCAGAGCCCTATAAATCCACTCCTGTTGACCAGAGCCCTATAAATCCACTCCTTTTGACCAGAGCCCTATAAATCCACTCCTTTTGACCAGAGCCCTATAAATCCACTCCTGTTGACCAGAGCCCTATGGGAGCCCTATAAATCCACTCCTTTTGACCAGAGCCCTATAAATCCACTCCTTTTGACCAGAGCCCTATGGGAGCCCTATAAATCCACTCCTGTTGACCAGAGCCCTATAAATCCACTCCTTTTGACCAGAGCCCTATAAATCCACTCCTTTTGACCAGAGCTCTATGGGGGCCCTATAAATCCACTCCTTTTGACCAGAGCCCTATGGGAGCCCTATAAATCCACTCCTTTTGACCAGAGCCCTATAAATCCACTCCTTTTGACCAGAGCCCTATGGGAGCCCTATAAATCCACTCCTTTTGACCAGAGCCCTATAAATCCACTCCTTTTGACCAGAGCTCTATGGGGGCCCTATAAATCCACTCCTTTTGACCAGAGCCCTATAAATCCACTCCTTTTGACCAGAGCTCTATGGGGGCCCTATAAATCCACTCCTTTTGACCAGAGCCCTATAAATCCACTCCTTTTGACCAGAGCCCTATGGGACCAGAGCCCTATAAATCCACTCCTTTTGACCAGAGCTCTATGGGACCAGAGCCCTATAAATCCACTCCTTTTGACCAGAGCTCTATGGGACCAGAGCCCTATAAATCCACTCCTTTTGACCAGAGCCCTATGGGACCAGAGCCCTATAAATCCACTCCTTTTGACCAGAGCTCTATGGGGGCCCTATAAATCCACTCCTTTTGACCAGAGCCCTATAAATCCACTCCTTTTGACCAGAGCCCTATGGGACCAGAGCCCTATAAATCCACTCCTTTTGACCAGAGCTCTATGGGGGCCCTATAAATCCACTCCTTTTGACCAGAGCTCTATGGGGGCCCTATAAATCCACTCCTTTTGACCAGAGCTCTATGGGGGCCCTATAAATCCACTCATTTTGACCAGAGCTCTATGGGGGCCCTATAAATCCACTCCTTTTGACCAGAGCTCTATGGGGGCCCTATAAATCCACTCCTTTTGACCAGAGCTCTATGGGGGCCCTATAAATCCACTCCTTTTGACCAGAGCTCTATGGGGGCCCTATAAATCCACTCCTTTTGACCAGAGCTCTATGGGGGCCCTATAAATCCACTCCTTTTGACCAGAGCTCTATGGGGGCCCTATAAATCCACTCCTTTTGACCAGAGCTCTATGGGGGCCCTATAAATCCACTCCTTTTGACCAGAGCCCTATGGGGGCCCTATAAATCCACTCCTTTTGACCAGAGCTCTATGGGGGCCCTATAAATCCACTCCTTTTGACCAGAGCCCTATAAATCCACTCCTTTTGACCAGAGCCCTATGGGGGCCCTATAAATCCACTCCTTTTGACCAGAGCTCTATGGGGGCCCTATAAATCCACTCCTTTTGACCAGAGCTCTATGGGGGCCCTATAAATCCACTCCTTTTGACCAGAGCTCTATGGGGGCCCTATAAATCCACTCCTTTTGACCAGAGCTCTATGGGGGCCCTATAAATCCACTCCTTTTGACCAGAGCTCTATGGGGGCCCAGGTTATTGGGTCAATTCTGAACTCAAGATCAGTTGATTCATAAAATGAATAGAATGATCCAACTAAAGGTATTGGAAAAATACACACATAGACATTAATGAACCAAATTAAACTCTTGAAATTCACATTTTATTTTCTGAACTGACTGGCCTCAACATCCTGTTGCTGCTAATAGAGAATGAGACTCAACAGAGGCTTGATTCTGGGACATACTGTCAATACTCCCAGTACTGTTGTACTGTCAGTAGCATTCTGAAATGTACTGCAGTAACATTCTGAAATGTACTGCAGTAACATTCTAAAATGTACTGCAGTAACATTCTGAAATGTACTGCAGTAACATTCTAAAATGTACTGCAGTAACATTCTGATATGTACTGTCAGTAACATTCTGATATGTACTGTCAGTAACATTCTGATATGTACTGCAGTAACATTCTGAAATGTACTGCAGTAACATTCTGAAATGTACTGCAGTAACATTCTGATATGTACTGCAGTAACATTCTGATATGTACTGCAGTAACATTCTGATATGTACTGCAGTAACATTCTGATATGTACTGCAGTAACATTCTGATATGTACTGCAGTAACATTCTGATATGTACTGCAGTAACATTCTGATATGTACTGCAGTAACATTCTGAAATGTACTGCAGTAACATTCTGAAATGTACTGCAGTAACATTCTGAAATGTACTGCAGTAACATTCTGAAATGTACTGCAGTAACATTCTGATATGTACTGCAGTAACATTCTGATATGTACTGCATTAACAGCATGTTATAATCCTATCAGAGACAGAAGGAACATTCTGATACGTACTGCAGTAACATTCTGATACATTACATTACATTTACATTACATTTAAGTCATTTAGCAGACGCTCTTATCCAGAGCGACTTACAACGTACTGCAGTAACATTCTGAAATGTACTGCAGTAACATTCTGATATGTACTGCATTAACAGCATGTTATAATCCTATCAGAGACAGAAGGAACATTCTGATATGTACTGCAGTAACATTCTGATATGTACTGCAGTAGCATTCTGATATGTACTGCATAAACAGCATGTTATAATCCTATCAGAGACAGAAGGAACATTCTGATACGTACTGCAGTAACATTCTGATACGTACTGCAGTAACATTCTGATATGTACTGCATTAACAGCATGTTATAATCCTATCAGAGACAGAAGGAACATTCTGATATGTACTGCAGTAACATTCTGATATGTACTGCAGTAACATTCTGATATGTACTGCAGTAGCATTCTGATATGTACTGCAGTAGCATTCTGATATGTACTGCATAAACAGCATGTTATAATCCTATTAGAGACAGAAGGAACATTCTGATACGTACTGCAGTAACATTCTGATACGTACTGCAGTAACATTCTGAAATGTACTGCAGTAACATTCGGATATGTACTGCAGTAGCATTATGATATGTACTGCAGTAACATTCTGATATGTACTGCAGTAACATTCTGATATGTACTGCAGTAGCATTCTGATATGTACTGCAGTAGCATTCTGATATGTACTGCAGTAGCATTCTGATATGTACTGCAGTAACATTCTGATATGTACTGCAGTAACATTCTGATATGTACTGCATTAACAGCATGTTATAATCCTATCAGACACAGAAGGAACATTCTGATATGTACTGCAGTAACATTCTGATATGTACTGCAGTAACATTCTGATATGTACTGCAGTAACAGCATGTTATAATCCATTCTGATATGTACAGTAGACAGAAGAAGAACATTCTGATATGTACTGCAGTAACATTCTGAAATGTACTGCAGTAACATTCTGATATGTACTGCAGTAACATTCTGATATGTACTGCAGTAACAGCATGTTATAATCCTATCAGAGACAGAAGGAACATTCTGATATGTACTGCAGTAACATTCTGATATGTACTGCATAAACAGCATGTTATAATCCTATCAGAGACAGAAGGAACATTCTGATATGTACTGCAGTAACATTCTGATATGTACTGCAGTAGCATTCTGATATGTACTGCAGTAGCATTCTGATATGTACTGCAGTAACATTCTGATATGTACTGCAGTAACATTCTGATATGTACTGCAGTAACATTCTGATATGTACTGCAGTAACATTCTGATATGTACTGCAGTAACATTCTGATATGTACTGCAGTAACAGCAGGTTATAATCCTATCAGAGACAGAAGGAACATTCTGATATGTACTGCAGTAACATTCTGATATGTACTGCAGTAACAGCATGTTATAATCCTATCAGAGACAGAAGGAACATTCTGATATGTACTGCAGTAACATTCTGATATGTACTGCAGTAACATTCTGATATGTACTGCAGTAACATTCTGATATGATGACTCCTTGCTGTCCCCAGTCCACCTGGCCATGCTGCTGCTCCAGTTTCAACTGGCCTGGGCCCTAGGACCATGTCCCAGGACTACCTGACATGAGGACTCCTTGCTGTCCCCAGTCCACCTGGCCATGCTCCTGCTCCAGTTTCAACTGTTCTGCCTTACTATTATTCAACCATGCTGGTCATTTATGAACATTTGAACATCTTGGCCACGTTCTGTTATAATCTCCACCCGGCACAGCCAGAAGAGGACTGGCCACCCCACATATGCTCTCTCTAATTCTCTCTTTCTTTCTCTCTCTCGGAGGACCTGAGCCCTAGGACCGTGCCCCAGGACTACCTGACATGATGGCTCCTTGCTGTCCCCAGTCCACCTGACTGTGCTGCTGCTCCAGTTTCAACTGTTCTGCCTTATTATTATTTGACCATGCTGGTCATTTATGAACATTTGAACATCTTGGTCATGTTCTGTTATAATCTCTACCCGGCACAGCCAGAAGAGGACTGGCCACCCCACATAGCCCGGTTCCTCTCTAGGTTTCTTCCTAGGTTTTGGCCTTTCTAGGGAGTTTTTCCTAGCCACCGTGCTTTTACACCTGCATTGTTTGCTGTTTGGGGTTTTAGGCTGGGTTTCTGTACAGCACTTTGAGATATCAGCTGATGTACGAAGGGCTATATAAATAAATTTGATTTGATTTGATTTGATATGTACTGCAGTAACATTCTGATATGTACTGCAGTAACAGCATGTTATAATCCTATCAGAGACAGAAGGAACATTCTGATATGTACTGCAGTAACATTCTGATATGTACTGCAGTAACATTCTGATATGTACTGCAGTAACATTCTGATATGTACTGCAGTAACAGCATGTTATAATCCTATCAGAGACAGAAGGAACATTCTGATATGTACTGCAGTAACATTCTGATATGTACTGCAGTAACATTCTGATATGTACTGCAGTAACATTCTGATATGTACTGCAGTAACAGCATGTTATAATCCTATCAGAGACAGAAGGAACATTCTGATATGTACTGCAGTAACATTCTGATATGTACTGCAGTAACATTCTGATATGTACTGCAGTAACATTCTGATATGTACTGCAGTAACATTCTGATATGTACTGCATAAACAGCATGTTATAATCCTATCAGAGACAGAAGGAACATTCTGATATGTACTGCAGTAACATTCTGATATGTACTGCAGTAACATTCTGATATGTACTGCAGTAACAGCATGTTATAATCCTATCAGAGACAGAAGGAACATTCTGATATGTACTGCAGTAACATTCTGATATGTACTGCAGTAACATTCTGATATGTACTGCAGTAACAGCAGGTTATAATCCTATCAGAGACAGAAGGAACATTCTGATATGTACTGCAGTAACATTCTGAAATGTACTGCAGTAACAGCATGTTATAATCCTATCAGAGACAGAAGGAACATTCTGATATGTACTGCAGTAACATTCTGATATGTACTGCAGTAACATTCTGATATGTACTGCAGTAACATTCTGATATGTACTGCAGTAACATTCTGATATGTACTGCAGTAACATTCTGATATGTACTGCAGTAACATTCTGATATGTACTGCAGTAACATTCTGATATGTACTGCAGTAACATTCTGATATGTACTGCAGTAACAGTAGGTTATAATCCTATCAGAGACAGAAGGAACAACTTTGATAAGCGTATATGTATCCTCAAGCACATTCAATGGAGACCCTCAAAGACAAGGCCCTTGTAGTGGTGTGTGTGTGTGTGTGTGTGTGTGTGTGTGTGTGTGTGTGTGTGTGTGTGTGTGTGTGTGTGTGTGTGTGTGTGTGTGTGTGTGTGTGTGTGTGTGTGTGTGTGTGTGTGTGTGTGTGTGTGTGTGTGTGTGTGTGTGTGTGTGTGTGTGTGTGTGTGTGTGTGTGTGTGTCTCAAGCCTCTACAGATAAAGCGCAGTCATCAGAACCCTATAGGCCATAGAGCTGGTGGTGACCAGTCCGATGAGGAAGGACGCAGCTCTGCTGGGCTGGGGCAGGGGGAAGAGGTAGGCCACCGTGTGGAAGAGCCTGGAACCAACAAACACCCGGAAGTGGAGCAGAGCAGTGGAGAGGTCGGGCCCCGTCAGGGTATACAGCAGACCAATCACTATGAACGGGATGATGTTCTCCAGGTCGTTCTGGTGGCATCTGGGGAATGAGAGAGAGAGAGTTCAGATTATCTGGGGAATGAGAGGGAGAGAGTTCAGATCATCTGGGGAATGAGAAAGGGAGAGTTCAGATCATCTGGGGAATGAGAAAGAGAGAGTTCAGATTATCTGGGGAATGAGAGACAGAGAGTTCAGATCATCTGGGGAATGAGAGAGAGAGAGTTCAGATTATCTGGGGAATGAAAGACAGAGTTCAGATCATCTGGGGAATGAGAGAGAGAGTTCAGATTATCTGGGGAATGAGAGAGACAGAGTTCAGATTATCTGGGGAATGAAACTAAAACATCTAAATAAATCCCATTAAAAGTAGGATTTCTACCATCTCTTTCCAGTCATGGTTACAGCAGCTGTACGTCAGCGTGAACCAGAGAGATATGCTTCAATTATATTTCTACGGGGATACCTTCGTACTCTCTCCACATCAGGATCCACTCTGACCAGCTTCTTCTTGTCCCCTGTCGAGGAGGCCAGACTGGTGTCCTCCTGGTTAGCAAATGCCTGGAGGGAGGTGGAAGCAAGGAGGGACATGTTTTCTCTTGTTCAATTTCCACCTCAGCTCTGTTAAGCCAGGGAGGGTCAAGGTTCATTCATTATGTATCCTGTATTTAACTAGTCCAAGTCAGTTGAGAACAAATTCGTATTTACAATGACGGCCTACACCGGGCCAAACCCGGACGACGCTGGGAACAATTGAGCGCCACCCTATGAGACTCCCAATCATGGCCGGTTGTGATACAGCCTGGATTTATTATTTTTTATTTAACCTTTTATTTAACTAGGCAAGTAATTTAAGAACACATTCGTATTTACAATGACAGCCTACACAGGTCATGTAACGGTTGGAAGAAGGTGGAAGAAGGTGAAGGGGACGAAGGTGCAGCGTTGCACGTGTTCATGGTAGATTGAATAAAGAAACTGAACACTAGAACAACAGAAAACAATGAAGCTGGAAACAAACGAAACAGTTCTGTCTGGTGCAGAAACATACAGACAGAAAACAACCACCCACAACTACCAGGGGGAAAACAGGCTGCCTAAGTATGGTTATCAATCAGAGACAACAACTACCCACAACTACCAGGGGGAAAACAGGCTGCCTAAGTATGGTTCTCAATCAGAGACAACAACTACCCACAACTACCAGGGGGAAAACAGGCTGCCTAAGTATGGTTCTCAATCAGAGACAACAACTACCCACAACTAACAGGGGGAAAACAGGCTGCCTAAGTATGATTCTCAATCAGAGACAACAACTACCCACAACTAACAGGGGGAAAACAGGCTGCCTAAGTATGGTTCTCAATCAGAGACAACAACTACCCACAACTAACAGGGGAAAACAGGCTGCCTAAGTATGGTTCTCAATCAGAGACAACAACTACCCACAACTAACAGGGGAAAACAGGCTGCCTAAGTATGGTTCTCAATCAGAGACAACAACTACCCACAACTAACAGGGGGAAAACAGGCTGCCTAAGTATGGTTCTCAATCAGAGACAACAACTACCCACAACTAACAGGGGGAAAACAGGCTGCCTAAGTATGGTTCTCAATCAGAGACAACAACTACCCACAACTAACAGGGGGAAAACAGGCTGCCTAAGTATGGTTCTCAATCAGAGACAACAACTACCCACAACTAACAGGGGGAAAAACAGGCTGCCTAAGTATGGTTCTCAATCAGAGACAACAACTACCCACAACTAACAGGGGGAAAACAGGCTGCCTAAGTATGGTTCTCAATCAGAGACAACAACTACCCACAACTAACAGGGGGAAAACAGGCTGCCTAAGTATGGTTCTCAATCAGAGACAACAACTACCCACAACTAACAGGGGGAAAACAGGCTGCCTAAGTATGGTTCTCAATCAGAGACAACTACCCACAACTAACAGGGGGAAAACAGGCTGCCTAAGTATGGTTCTCAATCAGAGACAACAACTACCCACAACTAACAGGGGAAAACAGGCTGCCTAAGTATGGTTCTCAATCAGAGACAACAACTACCCACAACTAACAGGGGAAAACAGGCTGCCTAAGTATGGTTCTCAATCAGAGACAACAACTACCCACAACTAACAGGGGAAAACAGGCTGCCTAAGTATGGTTCTCAATCAGAGACAACTACCCACAACTAACAGGGGAAAACAGGCTGCCTAAGTATGGTTCTCAATCAGAGACAACAACTACCCACAACTAACAGGGGAAAAACAGGCTGCCTAAGTATGGTTCTCAATCAGAGACAACAACTACCCACAACTAACAGGGGGAAAACAGGCTGCCTAAGTATGGTTCTCAATCAGAGACAACAACTACCCACAACTAACAGGGGGAAAACAGGCTGCCTAAGTATGGTTCTCAATCAGAGACAACAACTACCCACAACTAACAGGGGAAAACAGGCTGCCTAAGTATGGTTCTCAATCAGAGACAACAACCACCCACAACTAACAGGGGGAAAACAGGCTGCCTAAGTATGGTTCTCAATCAGAGACAACAACCACCCACAACTAACAGGGGGAAAACAGGCTGCCTAAGTATGGTTCTCAATCAGAGACAACAACTACCCACAACTAACAGGGGAAAACAGGCTGCCTAAGTATGGTTCTCAATCAGAGACAACAACTACCCACAACTAACAGGGGGAAAACAGGCTGCCTAAGTATGGTTCCCAATCAGAGACAACAACTACCCACAACTAACAGGGGAAAACAGGCTGCCTAAGTATGGTTCTCAATCAGAGACAACAACTACCCACAACTAACAGGGGGAAACAGGCTGCCTAAGTATGGTTCTCAATCAGAGACAACAACCACCCACAACTAACAGGGGGAAAACAGGCTGCCTAAGTATGGTTCTCAATCAGAGACAACAACTACCCACAACTAACGGGAAAACAGGCTGCCTAAGTATGGTTCTCAATCAGAGACAACAACTACCCACAACTAACAGGGGGAAAACAGGCTGCCTAAGTATGGTTCTCAATCAGAGACAACAACTACCCACAACTAACAGGGGGAAACAGGCTGCCTAAGTATGGTTCTCCATCAGAGACAACAACTACCCACAACTAACAGGGGGAAAACAGGCTGCCTAAGTATGGTTCTCAATCAGAGACAACAACTACCCCCAACTAACAGGGGAAAAACAGGCTGCCTAAGTATGGTTCTCAATCAGAGACAACAACTACCCACAACTAACAGTGGGAAAACAGGCTGCCTAAGTATGGTTCTCAATCAGAGACAACAACTACCCACAACTAACAGGGGGAAAACAGGCTGCCTAAGTATGGTTCTCAATCAGAGACAACAACTACCCACAACTAACAGGGGGAAAACAGGCTGCCTAAGTATGATTCTCAATCAGAGACAACAACTACCCACAACTAACAGGGGGAAAACAGGCTGCCCAAGTATGGTTCTCAATCAGAGACAACAACTACCCACAACTAACAGGGGGAAAACAGGCTGCCTAAGTATGGTTCTCCATCAGAGACAACAACTACCCACAACTAACAGGGGGAAAACAGGCTGCCTAAGTATGGTTCTCAATCAGAGACCAGGATTGACAAGCTGCCTCTGATTGGGAACCATGCCAGGCCAAACACATAGAAATACAAAACCTAGACTACAAAACATAGAATGCCCACCCCAACTCACCCCCTGACCACCCCAACTCACGCCCTGACCACCCCAACTCACGCCCTGACCCACCCCAACTCACCCCCTGACCCACCCCAACTCACCCCCTGACCCACCCCAACTCACGCCCTGACCACCCCAACTCACGCCCTGACCACCCCAACTCACGCCCTGACCACCCCAACTCATGCCCTGACCAAACTAAAACAGAGACATAAAAAAGGAAGTAAGGTCAGGACGTGACAGGTCAAATCCGGACGGCGCTGGGGCTGATTGTACGCCGCCCCAAATGGGGCCTGATGTGATGCAGCCTGATGGGATGGGGCCTGATGTGATGGGGCCTGATGTGATGGGGCCTGATGTGATGGGGCCTGATGTGATGGGGCCTGATGTGATGCAGCCTGATGTGATGGGGCCTGATGTGATGGGGCCTGATGTGATGGCGCCTAATATAATAATAATAATAATATATGCCATTTGGCAGACGCTTTTATCCAAAGCGACTTACAGTCATGTGTGCATACATTCTACGTATGGGTGGTCCCGGGAATCGAACCCACTACCCTGGCGTTACAAGCGCCATGCTCTACCAACTGAGCTACAGAAGGACCACAGCCTGATGTGATGGGGCCTGATGTGATGGGGCTCCTGATCAGGGCCTGATGTGATGGGGCCGGATGTGATGGGGCTCCTGATCGGGGCTCCTGATCAGGGCCTGATGTGATGGGGCCTGATGTGATGGGGCCTGATGTGATGGGGCCTGATGTGATGCAGCCTGATGTGATGCAGCCTGATGTGATGGGGCCTGATGTGATGGGGCCTGATGTGATGCAGCCTGATGTGATCAGGGCCTGATGGGATGGGGCTCCTGATCAGGGCCTGATGTGATGCAGCCTGATGTGATGCAGCCTGATGTGATCAGGGCCTGATGTGATGGGGCTCCTGATGTGATGGGGCCTGATGTGATGGGGCCTGATGTGATGGGGCCGGATGTGATGGGGCTCCTGATCAGGGCCTGATAAGATGGGGCCTGATGTGATGGGGCCGGATGTGATGGGGCTCCTGATCAGGGCCTGATGTGATGGGGCCTGATGTGATGGGGCCTGATTTGATGGGGCCTGATTTGATGGGGCCTGATGTGATGGGGCCTGATGTGATGGGGCCTGATGTGATGGGGCTCCTGATCAGGGCCTGATGTGATGGGGCCTGATGTGATGGGGCCTGATGTGATGCAGCCTGATGGGATGGGGCTCCTGATCAGGGCCAGATGTGATGGGGCCTGATGTGATGCGGCCTGATGGGATGGGGCTCCTGATCAGGGCCTGATGTGATGGGGCCTGATGTGATGCGGCCTGATGGGATGGGGCTCCTGATCAGGGCCTGATGTGATGGGGCCTGATGTGATGCAGCCTGATGGGATGGGGCCTGATGTGATGGGGCTCCTGATCAGGGCCTGATGTGATGGGGCCTGATGTGATGGGGCCTGATGTGATGCAGCCTGATGTGATGCAGCCTGATGTGATGCAGCCTGATGTGATGGGGCCTGATGTGATGCAGCCTGATGGGGGCCTGATGGGATGGGGCTCTGATCAGGGCCTGATGTGATGCAGCCTGATGTGATGCAGCCTGATGTGATCAGGGCCTGATGTGATGGGGCTCCTGATGTGATCAGGGCCTGATGTGATGCTGCCTGATGTGATGGGGCCTGATGTGATGGGGCCTGATGTGATGGGGCCTGATGTGATGGGGCCTGGTGTGATGGGGCCTGATGTGATGGGGCCTGATGTGATGCGGCCTGATGTGATGCAGCCTGATGTGATGGGGCCTGATGTGATGGGGCTCCTGATGTGATGGGGCTCCTGATGTGATGGGGCCTGATGTGATGGGGCCTGATGTGATGGGGCCTGATGTGATGGGGCCTGATATGATGGGGCCTGATGTGATGCAGCCTGATGTGATGCAGCCTGATGTGATGGGGCCTGATGTGATGGGGCTCCTGATCAGGGCCTGATGTGATGGGGCCTGATGTGATGGGCCTGATGTGATGTGGCCTGATGTGATGGGGCCTGATGTGATGGGGCCTGATGTGATGGGGCCTGATGTGATGGGGCCTGCTGTGATGGGGCCTGATGTGATGGGCCTGATGTGATGGGGCCTGATGTGATGGGGCCTGATGGGGCCTGATGTGATGGGGCCTGATGTGATGGGGCCTGATATGATGCGGCCTGATGTGATGGGGCCTGATGTGATGGGGCCTGATGTGATGGGGCTCCTGATGTGATGGGGCTCCTGATGTGATGGGGCCCTGATGTGATGGGGCTGATGTGATGGGGCCGGATGATGCGGCCTGATGTGATGGGGCCTGATGTGATGGGGCCTGATGTGATGGGGCCTGATGTGATGGGGCTCCTGATGTGATGGGGCTCCTGATGTGATGGGGCTCCTGATGTGATGGGGCCGGATGTGATGGGGCCGGATGTGATGGGGCCTGATGTGATGGGGCCTGATGTGATGGGGCCTGATGTGATGGGGCCTGATGTGATGGGGCCTGATGTGATGGGGCTCCTGATCAGGGCCTGATGTGATGGGGCCTGATGTGATGGGGCCTGATGTGATGGGGCCTGATGTGATGGGGCCTGATGTGATGGGGCCTGATGTGATGCGGCCTGATGTGATGCAGCCGGGATTCAACACACTTCTTACCTCTGTTCTATTCCATTCATGAAATCGCATTTAAATTCACTTGGAATTATGTTTTTATTTTTTAATTATAACCATTTTCTAAGTGTTTGGTTAGTAGCCCTTTCCTGCAGCCATTGACCTAAATCACCCTCTTCAGACTCATGGGTGGAATGTTATTCATATTTTTCATAATTTCATAATTCATTCATTTTTTAAACAGACAAAAATCATCCTATTTACTTATATTTCAGTCTTCTGTGATGTACCTTAAGTGTAATATTGGGAAACAGACTCAAAATGCAATACATGCCCACTATATATCTGACATGGTACAGGTGTCTTCTATCCTACCCTGTCTTTCTAAAGATCTTCCAAAGCCAAGTTAACAAAACAGATCACCGACCATTTCGAATCCCACCGTACCTTCTCCGCTATGCAATCTGGTTTCAGAGCTGGTCACGGGTGCACCTCAGCCACGCTCAAGGTCCTAAATGACATCATAACCGCCATTGATAAGAGACATTACTGTGCAGCCGTATTCATCGACCTGGCCAATGCTTTCGACTCTGTCAAATCACCACATTCTTATTGGCAGACTCGACAGCCTTGGTTTCTCAAATGATTGCCTCGCCTGGTTTACCAACTACTTCTCTGATAGAGTTCAGTGTGTCAAATCGGAGGGCCTGTTGTCCGGACCTCTGGCAGTCTCTATGGGTGTGCCACAGGGTTCAATT
This sequence comes from Oncorhynchus gorbuscha, assembly GCF_021184085.1. Taxonomy (NCBI): domain Eukaryota; kingdom Metazoa; phylum Chordata; class Actinopteri; order Salmoniformes; family Salmonidae; genus Oncorhynchus; species Oncorhynchus gorbuscha. The sequence goes on along the minus strand of NW_025745804.1, from coordinate 302,403 downwards.
CTCGGGCCGACTCTCTTCTCTGTATACATCAATTGTGTTGCTTTTGCTGCTGGTGATTCTCTGATACACCTCTACGCAGACAACACCATTCTGTATACTTCTGGCCCATCTTTGGACACTGTTAACTAACCTCCAGACGAGCTTCACTGCCATTACAACTCTCCTTCCGTGGTCTCCAAGTGCTCTTAAATGCAAGTAAAACTAAATGCATGCTCTTCAACCGATCGCTGCCTGCACCTGCCCGCCCGTCCAACATCACTACTCTGGACGGTTCTGACTTAGAATATGTGGACAACTACAAATACCTAGGTGTCTGATTAGACTGTAAACTCTCCTTCCAGACTCACATTAGACATCTCCAATCCAAAATTAAATCTAGAATTGGCGTCCTATATCGCAACAAAGCATCCTTCCCTCATGCTGCCAAACATACCCCCATAAAACTGACCCCCTTACCGATCATCGACTTCAGCGATGTCATTTACAAAATAGCCTCCAATACCCTACTCAACAAATTGGATGCAGTCTATCACAGTGCCATCCGTTTTGTCACCAAAGCCCCATATACTACCCACCACTGCGACCTGTATGCTCTCATTGGTTGGCCCTCGCTTCATACTCGTCGCCAAACCCACTGGCTACAGGTTATCTACAAGTCTCTGCTAGGTAAATCCACGACTTATCTCAGCTCACTGGTCACCATAGCAGCACCCACTCGTAGCACGCGCTTCAGCAGGTATGTCTCACTGGTCACCATAGCATCACCCACCTGTAGCACGCGCTCCAGCAGGTATATCTCACTGGTCACCATAGCAGCAACCACTCGTAGCACGCGCTCCACCAGGTATATCTCACTGGTCACCCCCAAAGCCCTTTGGTCATCTTTCCTTCCAGTTCTCTGCTGCCAATGACTGGAACGAACTGCAAAAATCTCTGAAGCTGGAGACTCATATCTCCCTCACTAGCTTTAAGCATCAGCTGTCAGAACAGCTCACAGATCACTGCACCTGCACATAGCCCATCTGTAAACAGCCCATCTATCTACCTCATCCCCATACTGTAATTATTTATTTATCTTGCTCCTTTGCACCCCAGTATCTCTACCTGCAAATTCATCTTCTGCCGATCTACCATTCCAGTGTTTAATTGCTTTACTGTAATTATTTCACCACCATGGCCTATTTATTTCCTTATCTTACCTCATTTGCACTCACTGTATATAGACTTTTTGTTTTCTTTTGTTCTACTGTATTATTGACTGTATGTTTTGTTTATTCCAGGTGTAACTCTGTGTTGTTGTATGTGTTGAACTGCTTTGCTTTATCTTGGCCAGGTCGCAGTTGTAAATGAGAACTTGTTCTCAACTAGCCTACCTGGTTAAATAAAGGTGTTCTCAACTAGCCTACCTGGTTAAATAAAGGTGTTCTCAACTAGCCTACCTGGTTAAATAAAGGTGTTCTCAACTAGCCTACCTGGTTAAATAAAGGTGTTATCAACTAGTCTACCTGGTTAAATAAAGGTGTTCTCAACTAGCATACCTGGTTAAATAAAGGTGTTCTCAACTAGCCTACCTGGTTAAATAAAGGTGTTCTCAACTAGCCTACCTGGTTAAATAAAGGTGTTCTCAACTAGCCTACCTGGTTAAATAAAGGTGTTCTCAACTAGCCTACCTGGTTAAATAAAGGTGTTCTCAACTAGCCTACCTGGTTAAATAAAGGTGTTCTCAACTAGTCTACCTGGTTAAATAAAGGTGTTCTCAACTAGCATACCTGGTTAAATAAAGGTGTTCTCAACTAGCCTACCTGGTTAAATAAAGGTGTTCTCAACTAGCCTACCTGGTTAAATAAAGGTGTTCTCAACTAGTCTACCTGGTTAAATAAAGGTGTTCTCAACTAGTCTACCTGGTTAAATAAACATACATTTAAACATCATGTGTGTGAGGTGTATACTTTAGTTACAAAGTAGATTTGTTTAAGATGATCAATAATCACTCTGTGTGACCCTGATTTAGCCCACTGCAGTACAATTAAAGAAAAACAAGGCTAAGGTTGTTTTCTGTGTATTGCATGTTCTAAACTCTAGGTTTGTGTACCTTTCTCGTGATGCGGAAGTATCCAGTCATAGGAGACATCAGCATCATCTTGAGGACGACGATAGTGGCGTAGGTAGAGAAGGCCAGGAACACCTCGCTGTCTATCATATGAGTTAGCTCAGCCATGGCTGTTGGGTTCGAGTCCCGCTGGAAAACAGAGCAGAGCGACATAAACTTAGCCGATCACACGGTTTAGCTTTGATTGAACTTTTATCATTAAATTAAAAAAAATATATACGTAATTGATCATTGATCTAATGGTAATAACACACTAATAAACCTAATGCATGTAGATATTTATTGATTTACAACTCTTATTTGTGTTATTTGTAATGGGGTGCTATTGCATAATCTTGTTCAACGGGAAAACCCCAACACTTTGTTTCTAGTCGTTGTAATGTATGTGACGTGTTTACTGTTGACACACAGATACAATTTACCCCCAAAAGAAAGGTTGTACTTTCCCCGTGCAATACTATGATGAATTAAATGCATGCATTGTATTGTGACACAATGTCTCCCATACACACGTTTATAACCTGTGCAGCGCTGGGCACGTGCAGCCACAGCGTTTGCGCATTTACATAGTCTACACACATTACGCAAAATAGCCTCCTTTAAAAATAAAAATCTAATAACGATACAAATGTTAACTATTGTACGGGGTTACATTTTAATTGATCTTACACACACACGCTACAATAATATCCGCTGATGACGTTCGCATAGTTTATTTTGAGCAAAGCGAATAGTTTCATACCTTTTCAAGAAACTTGGTCTTTGGTTTTGACTCGGAGCCAAGGAAAAGTACCAGCCTGTTAGACTGCGCCGATGTGGGCGGTTTGTTCAGGCAGTTTCAGAAGAAAAAAAAGGGGGCGAATATTTGGACTTCCGCCAGGTCTGCGGATCTACCAATAAATGCGTCCACTTTCGCCGATGGCTTTTTTTATGCTGCCATTTAATCGTCCGATGAACACATTTTCATCTACAACATCTATGTATATTCGTTCTACAAACAAACACCACGAGACATGTCATTCTAGAGATCGTTCGTTTATTCACATGTGGAAAGCATTAAAAAAGGACCAATCCCTGATTGGCTTAGAAAATGGAACGAACAAAGCAAACCAATCAGTAGCATTACAGAGACGTGGCCGAGTAGTAAACATATCAGATGATATGTAGATCTAAAAACATATACAGAATTTAAAAAGATACAGAATTAGATCAAGTATAAGGTCATATTCATTAGCCAATTAGCAAAATATCTCTGGTATTTGTAGCCTACTTCATAGGCCCTATTTCAATTCAACTCAAACAATAATTCCCCCCGCCCATTTTTAATTAAACGTTAATTCCCCAAACCCGAATTTAATCATTTATAAACATTAGATTATCACATCCGATGCAAAAAATGTCTAAGACATAAAATAGGTGTTTGCAGTCAGTCAGACAACCAGACAGACCGGCTCATGGTGTGAATGTTTTATTCATTTTAATGCATTGCTCGGTATGACTGCACTATTGGACCTAGAAACACTATCATTTTACAGCACATGCGATAACATCTGCAAATCTGTGTACGCGACCAATAAACGGGTGATTTGATGTGGGTAAAAATCGCCAGATTACATGCGGTATCGGATACTGAACTACACTTGATTTTAGTTTTAGGGCTCCATTCAATCCGTATCGCCTAAAGTCAGCGCTTTTAGCGCTCTTGAAATGTTGAATGCAGTTTCCGAATGTATGCAGCGTTTACCTTGAATGGAGTTTCCGCGAGAACGTTGCGGTTCAATGTCTACTGCGCTCTAGCACTGACCTTCCGTGAAATAGATTGAATCGAGCCCGACGTTTAATTTAATTATTTTTTTTGCTGATATTAATTTTTAAAAAATTGCACAGATCAAATTCAGTGCTGAGTTAAAAACAAAACGTGCAGAAAATGTATAGTTAGTCTGCCTGATACAACAGAACTAATAGAATAGTCCCAGAAGTGCAAACTCCAAGTACAATCAAGCACTGTCAAATGTATTTAACATGATGTAGCCTATTTGACCCAGGTCTAATAAATGTGTGGGCGTCTCCTCAGAGGTAGAGTGTCCCGAGGACTATTTTAGGCCATCTGAAAACTTGGAATCAATCAATCTGATTAATTATTAATTGATTGATCGCCTCTTCAGAGATGCGTTGTGCTTAGCACTCTGTATGCCATGGAGAAGGTAGCTCCCATGCCAACCATCCAAGCTAGACCTCTGCTGGGCTGGGGCAGGGGGAGGACGTAGGCCACCGTGTGGAAGAGCCTGGAACCAACAAACACCCGGAAGTGGAGCAGAGCAGTGGAGAGGTCGGGCCCCGTCAGGGTATACAGCAGACCAATCACTATGAACGGGATGATGTTCTCCAGGTCGTTCTGGTGGCATCTGGGGAATGAGAGAGAGTTCAGATTATCTGGGGAATGAGAGAGAGAGAGAGAGAGAGAGAGAGAGTTCAGATCATCTGGGGAATGAGAGAGAGAGAGAGTTCAGATTATCTGGGGAATGAGAGAGAGAGAGAGTTCAGATTATCTGGGGAATGAGAGAGAGAGAGAGTTCAGATTATCTGGGGAATGAGAGAGAGAGAGAGTTCAGATTATCTGGGGAATGAGAGAGAGAGAGAGTTCAGATTATCTGGGGAATGAGAGAGAGAGAGAGTTCAGATTATCTGGGGAATGAGAGAGAGAGAGAGAGAGTTCAGATTATCTGGGGAATGAGAGAGAGAGAGAGAGAGAGTTCAGATTATCTGGGGAATGAGAGAGAGAGAGAGTTCAGATCATCTGGGGAATGAGAGAGAGAGAGAGTTCAGATTATCTGGGGAATGAGAGAGAGTTCAGATTATCTGGGGAATGAGAGAGAGAGAGTTCAGATCATCTGGGGAATGAGAGAGAGAGAGTTCAGATTATCTGGGGAATGAGAGAGAGAGAGAGAGTTCAGATTATCTGGGGAATGAGAGAGAGAGAGAGTTCAGATTATCTGGGGAATGAGAGAGAGAGAGAGAGTTCAGATTATCTGGGGAATGAGAGAGAGAGAGAGAGTTCAGATTATCTGGGGAATGAGAGAGAGAGAGAGTTCTGATCATCTGGGGAATGAGAGAGAGAGAGAGTTCAGATTATCTGGGGAATGAGAGAGAGTTCAGATTATCTGGGGAATGAGAGAGAGAGAGAGATCAGATTATCTGGGGAATGAGAGAGAGTTCAGATCATCTGGGGAATGAGAGAGAGAGAGTTCAGATTATCTGGGGAATGAGAGAGAGAGAGTTCAGATCATCTGGGGAATGAGAGAGAGAGAGTTCAGATCATCTGGGGAATGAGAGAGAGAGAGTTCAGATCATCTGGGTAATGAGAGAGAGAGAGAGTTCAGATCATCTGGGGAATGAGAGAGAGAGAGTTCAGATCATCTGGGGAATGAGAGAGAGAGAGTTCAGATCATCTGGGGAATGAGAGAGAGAGAGTTCAGATCATCTGGGTAATGAGAGAGAGAGTTCAGATCATCTGGGTAATGAGAGAGAGAGTTCAGATCATCTGGAGAATGAGAGAGAGAGTTCAGATCATCTGGGTAATGAGAGAGAGAGAGGTTCTAATATGGTGTCTCCTATTGTCCAGGAAGAGGTGGTCTCCACTGATATCCCTTAAACAATATAATATGGTGTCTCCTATTGTCCAGGAAGAGGTGGTCTCCACTGATATCCCTTAAACAATATAATATGGTGTCTCCTATTGTCCAGGAAGAGGTGGTCTCCACTGATATATCCCTTAAACAATGTAAACTACTCACAATCTCTATTTGGTACAAAATTGAAAAACAATGTAACTGGGACTCAAAATGGCCCATGCTCCAGTATTTCACAATGATGCCTTCCCACCAAATGGTCCACATGTGGAATCTGTCGTACCCATGGCGATATCACGGACTGTAACGGTTTGGGAACATTCCAGGATTTGAAAGATAAATACACATTACTAGGGAGGAGCCTTGATGAAATAGGCCCCACCTCCCAGTGTCCCCTTCAACCAGGTGGACCAGTTCATTCATATGATGTGGGAGGACCCTTGATGAAATAGGCCCCACCTCCCAGTTTCCCCTTCAACCAGGTGGACCAGTTCATTCATATGATGTGGGAGGACCCTTGATGAAATAGGCCCCACCTCCCAGTTTCCCCTTCAACCAGGTGGACCAGTTCATTCATATGAAGTGGGAGGACCCTTGATGAAATAGGCCCCACCTCCCAGTTTCCCCTTCAACCAGGTGGACCAGTTCATTCATATGAAGTGGGAGGACCCTTGATGAAATAGGCCCCACCTCCCAGTTTCCCCTTCAACCAGGTGGACCAGTTCATTCATATGAAGTGGGAGGACGCTTGATGAAATAGGCCCCACCTCCCAGTGTCCCCTTAAACCAGGTGGACCAGTTCATTCATATGATGTGGGAGGACCCTTGATGAAATAGGCCCCACCTCCCAGTGTCCCCTTAAACCAGGTGGACCAGTTCATTCATATGATGTGGGAGGACCCTTGATGAAATAGGCCCCACCTCCCAGTGTCCCCTTAAACCAGGTGGACCAGTTCATTCATATGATGTGGGAGGACCCTTGATGAAATAGGCCCCACCTCCCAGTGTCCCCTTAAACCAGGTGGACCAGTTCATTCATATGATGTGGGAGGACCCTTGATGAAATAGGCCCCACCTCCCAGTGTCCCCTTAAACCAGGTGGACCAGTTCATTCATATGATGTGGGAGGACCCTTGATGAAATAGGCCCCACCTCCCAGTGTCCCCTTAAACCAGGTGGACCAGTTCATTCATATGATGTGGGAGGACCCTTGATGAAATAGGCCCCACCTCCCAGTTTCCCCTTCAACCAGGTGGACCAGTTCATTCATATGAAGTGGGAGGACCCTTGATGAAATAGGCCCCACCTCCCAGTTTCCCCTTCAACCAGGTGGACCAGTTCATTCATATGAAGTGGGAGGACCCTTGATGAAATAGGCCCCACCTCCCAGTTTCCCCTTCAACCAGGTGGACCAGTTCATTCATATGAAGTGGGAGGACGCTTGATGAAATAGGCCCCACCTCCCAGTGTCCCCTTAAACCAGGTGGACCAGTTCATTCATATGATGTGGGAGGACCCTTGATGAAATAGGCCCCACCTCCCAGTGTCCCCTTAAACCAGGTGGACCAGTTCATTCATATGATGTGGGAGGACCCTTGATGAAATAGGCCCCACCTCCCAGTGTCCCCTTAAACCAGGTGGACCAGTTCATTCATATGATGTGGGAGGACCCTTGATGAAATAGGCCCCACCTCCCAGTGTCCCCTTAAACCAGGTGGACCAGTTCATTCATATGATGTGGGAGGACCCTTGATGAAATAGGCCCCACCTCCCAGTGTCCCCTTAAACCAGGTGGACCAGTTCATTCATATGATGTGGGAGGACCCTTGATGAAATAGGCCCCACCTCCCAGTGTCCCCTTAAACCAGGTGGACCAGTTCATTCATATGATGTGGGAGGACCCTTGATGAAATAGGCCCCACCTCCCAGTGTCCCCTTAAACCAGGTGGACCAGTTCATTCATATGATGTGGGAGGACCCTTGATGAAATAGGCCCCACCTCCCAGTGTCCCCTTAAACCAGGTGGACCAGTTCATTCATATGACGTGGCAGGACCCTTGCAGTTAATCCCTTCCAAGGGAAAAGTTACAAAATACATTTAGAAGAGCATGAATTTAAATATTGATGCTTATTTATAAAAACACTCTTAGCCCCCCCCCAATCTGAGATACTGGACAGTTTTATCTCCATCTCTTCATTCAAAGACTCAATCATGCACACTCTTACTGGCAGTTGTGTCTGCTTTGTGTGATGTATTGTTGTCTCTACCTTCTTGCCCTTCGTGCTGTTGTCTGTGCCCAACAATGTTTGTACCCTGTATTGTGCTGCTACCATGTTGTATTGCTACCATGTTGTTGTCATGTTGTGTTGCTACCATGTTGTTGTCATGTTGTGTTGCTACCATGTTGTTGTCATGTTGTGTTGCTACCATGTTGTTGTCATGTTGTGTTGCTACCATGTTGTTGTCATGTTGTGTTGCTACCATGTTGTATTACTACCATGTTGTTGTCATGTTGTGTTGCTACCATGTTGTTGTCATGTTGCTACCATGTTGTTGTCATGTTGTGTTGCTACCATGTTGTTGTCATGTTGCTACCATGTTGTTGTCATGTTGTGTTGCTACCATGTTGTTGTCATGTTGTGCTGCTACCATGTTGTATTGCTACCATGTTGTTGTCATGTTGCTACCATGTTGTTGTCATGTTGTATTGCTACCATGTTGTTGTCATGTTGTATTGCTACCATGTTGTTGTCATGTTGCTACCATGTTGTTGTCATGTTGCTACCATGTTGTTGTCATGTTGTATTGCTACCATGTTGTTGTCATGTTGTGTTGCTACCATGTTGTTGTTATGTTGTGCTGCTACCATGTTGTTGTTATGTTGTATTGCTACCATGTTGTTGTCATGTTGCTACCATGTTGTTGTCATGTTGCTACCATGTTGTTGTCATGTTGTATTGCTACCATGTTGTTGTCATGTTGTGCTGCTACCATGTTGTTGTCATGTTGCTACCATGTTGTTGTCATGTTGCTACCATGTTGTTGTCATGTTGTATTGCTACCATGTTGTTGTCATGTTGTATTGCTACCATGTTGTTGTCATGTTGTGTTGCTACCATGTTGTTGTCATGTTGTGCTGCTACCATGTTGTTGTCATGTTGTATTGCTACCATGTTGTTGTCGTGTTGTGCTGCTACCATGTTGTTGTCATGTTGTGCTGCTACCATGTTGTTGTCATGTTGTATTGCTACCATGTTGTTGTCATGTTGTATTGCTACCATGTTGTTGTCATGTTGTGTTGCTACCATGTTGTTGTCATGTTGTGCTGCTACCATGTTGTTGTCATGTTGTGTTGCTACCATGTTGTTGTCATGTTGTATTGCTACCATGTTGTTGTCATGTTGTGTTGCTACCATGTTGTTGTCATGTTGTGCTGCTACCATGTTGTTGTCATGTTGTGCTGCTACCATGTTGTATTGCTACCATGTTGTTGTCATGTTGTATTGCTACCATGTTGTTGTTGTCATGTTGCTACCATGTTGTTGTCATGTTGTGTTGCTACCATGCTACCATCTTTCTTAAAAACTACAAAGAGTCACTCATTCGCCCCATTACTAAGGTCACCAACACATCTATTGTTCTCGGTGTGTTTCCAAGGGTATGGAAGTCGCCCATAATAACGGCCATCTTTAAATCAGGCGACCCTGCTGACGTGAGTAACTACAGGCCCATTAGTATACTACCTGTGGTGTCAAAGGTTGTTGAAAAGTGTGTAGCAGAACAACTGATTGCCCACCTCAACAACAGCCCCTTCACATTACACTCCATGCAGTTTGGCTTCAGAGCGAAACACTCCACAGAAATGGTCAACTGCTTTCTTCTGGAAAATGTGAAGTCCAAGATGGACAAAGGGGGTGCTGTTGGGGCTGTGTTTCTGGACCTAAGGAAGGCTTTTGATACTGTTAACCATGAGATTCTCATCACAAAATTGTCCAAGTTCAACTTTTCCCCTGATGCCTTGAGATGGATGAAATCATACCTTGAAGGCAGAACTCAGTGTGTCCGAGTGAGCAATGAGCTGTCGCCTACTCGTAGCTATGATGTGGGCGTGCCCCAAGGGTCAATACTGGGGCCCCTCCTGTTCAGCCTGTACATTAATGATCTGCCTTCTGTCTGTACTGGGTCTGAAGTTCAAATGTATGCAGATGATACAGTGATATATGTGCATGCAAAGAGCAAACAACAAGCTGCACAAGAACTCACTACTGTAATGGTCCAGGTTACAAAGTGGCTCAGTGACTCGTGTTTGCATCTCAATGTGAAAAAAACTGTTTGCATGTTCTTCACAAAGAGGGCAACAGATGCTACTGAGCCAGATGTCTATGTGTCAGGGGAGAAGCTCCAGGAGGTATGCGATTTTAAGTACCTTGGCATCATACTTGATTCCAACCTCTCTTTTAAAAAGCATGTGAAAAAGGTCATTCAAATAACCAAATTCAACCTAGCTAATTTCTGATTTATACGAAATTGTTTGACTACAGAGGTAGCAAAACTGTACTTCAATTCTATGATACTCCCCCACTTAACATACTGCTTGACTAGTTGGGCCCAAGCTTGCTGTACAACATTAAAACCTATTCAGTCTGTCTACAAACAGGCTCTCAAAGTGCTTGATAGGAAGCCCAATAGCCATCATCATTGTCACATCCTTAGAAAGCATGAGCTCTTGAGTTGGGAAAATCTTGTGCAATACACCGACGCATGTCTTGTATTCAAGATCCTTAATGGCCTGGCTCCCCCTCCACTCAATATTTTTGTTAAACAGAAAACCCAGACATATGGCAGCAGATCCACAAGGTCTGCCATGAGAGGTGACTGTATAGTTCCCCTAAGGAAAAGCACCTGTAGTAAATCTGCATTCTCTGTGAGAGCTTCCCATGTCTGGAATACACTGCCATCAGACCCACATAACTGCACCACATATCACACTTTCACAAAATGCTTGAAGACCTGGCTAAAGGTCAATCAGATTTGTGAACATGGTCCCTAGCTGTGTGTTGCCGCTTTCCATGTTGTCTGTTGTCTGTAGCTTGTGAGGTGTGGAAACACTTTGTTGCTTTTATGAATTTTGTTTTGCTGCTTTTTGTTCTATGTTGCTCTGTCTGTATGCTATGTCTTGCTTGTCCTATGTTGCTATGTCTTGCTTGTTCTATGGTGCTATTGTCTATATTGTAATTGTTTTTAATAACCTGCCCAGGGACTGCGGTTGAAAATTAGCCGGCTGGCTAAAACCGGCACTTTTACTGAAATGTTGATTAATGTGCACTGTCCCTGTAAAAATAAAATAAACTAAACTAAAACTAAACTACCATGTTGTTGTCATGTTGTACTGCTACCATGTTGTTGTTATGTTGTGCTGCTACCATGTTGTTGTCATGTTGTGTTGCTACCATGTTGTTGTCATGTTGTGTTGCTACCATGTTGTTGTCATGTTGTGTTGCTACCATGTTGTTGTCATGTTGTGTTGCTACCATGTTGTTGTCATGTTGTGTTGCTACCATGTTGTGCTGCTACCATGTTGTTGTCATGTTGTGCTGCTACCATGTTGTTGTCATGTTGTATTGCTACCATGTTGTTGTCATGTTGTGCTGCTACCATGTTGTTGTCATGTTGTGCTGCTACCATGTTGTTGTCATGTTGTGCTGCTACCATGTTGTTGTCATGTTGTGCTGCTACCATGTTTTTGTCATGTTGTGCTGCTACCATGTTGTTGTCATGTTGTGCTGCTACCATGTTGTTGTCATGTTGTATGGCTACCATGCTGTGTTGTTATGTGTTGCTGCCATGCTGTGTTGTTGTCTTAGGTCTCTCTTTATGTAGTGTTGTGTTGTCTCTCTTGCCGTAATGTGTGTTTTGTCCTATATTTATATATATATATATTTTTAATCCCAGCCCCCGTCCCTGCAGGAGGCCTTTTGGTAGGCCGTCATTGTAAATAAGAATTTGTTCTTAACTGACTTGCCTAGTTAAATAAAGGTTGAATACATTTTTTTACGTATCTATAAGTCTAGGGGGCTCTATAAGTCTAGGGGGGCTCTATATAAGTTTGTGGGGGGGCTCTATAAGTCTAGGGGGCCTCTATAAGTCTAGGGGGCCTCTATAAGTCTAGGGGGTTCTATAAGTCTAGTGGGGCCTCTATAAGTTTGGGGGGCTCTATAAGTCTAGGGGGGCTCTATAAGTCTAGGGGGCCTCTATAAGTCTAGGGGGGGCTCTATAAATCTAGGGGGGGCTCTATAAATCTAGGGGGGCCTCTAAAAGTCTAGGGGGGCCTCTATAAGTCTAGGGGGGGCTCTATGAGTCTAGTGGGCCTCTATAAGTCTAGGGGGCTTCTATAAGTCTAGTGGGGCCTCTATCAGTCTAGTGGGGCCTCTATCAGTCTAGTGGGGCCTCTATCAGTCTAGTGGGGCCTCTATCAGTCTAGTGGGGCCTCTATCAGTCTAGTGGGGCCTCTATCAGTCTAGTGGGGCCTCTATCAGTCTAGTGGGGCCTCTATCAGTCTAGTGGGGCCTCTATCAGTCTAGTGGGGCCTCTATCAGTCTAGTGGGGCCTCTATCAGTCTAGTGGGGCCTCTATCAGTCTAGTGGGGCCTCTATCAGTCTAGTGGGGCCTCTATCAGTCTAGTGGGGCCTCTATCAGTCTAGTGGGGGCTCTATAAGTCTAGGGGGGCTCTATCAGTCTAGTGGGGCCTCTATAAGTCTAGGGGGGGCTCTATAAGGGTGGGCCTCTATAAGTCTAGGGGGCTCTATAAGGGTGGGCCTCTATAAGGGTGGGCCTACCTTCTCACACGTTCCACATCCGGATCAACTCTCAGCATCCTCTTCTTGTCCTCTGGATTCTTAGCCATCCCTGTGTCTTCCATGTTGGCAAAACACTGTGGAGGCAGAGACAAGTTTACACCATAGAGATCATTTACAGGCTATATAACACTGTGGAGGCAGAGACACTTTTACACCATAGAGTTAATTTACAGGCTATATAACACTGTGGAGGCAGATGACCTCATTCCCATACCTTTCTCGTGAAGCGGAAGTAAGCAGTCATAGGAGACATCAGCATCATCTTGAGGACGACGACAGTGGCGTAGGTAGAGAAGGCCAGGAACACCTCGCTGTCTATCATATGAGTTAGCTCAGCCATGGCTGTTGGGTTCGAGTCCCGCTGGAAAACAGAGCAGAACAACATAAATTTAGCCGATCACACGGTTTAGCTTTGATTGAACTTCAATAAAGGACGACGATAAGTGGCGCAGGTAGAGAAGGACAGGAACACCTCGCTGCTGTCTATCAACGATGGCGTTTCCTTCATCTTGGTGTCACTCTGCTACGACCAATCTGTAGTCTGACTGATGTAGAGGCTAGCATCTATAAACACAGCTGTTAGGGGATCTGTAGTCTGGTGTCTAGACTAGCATCTATAAACACAGCTGTTAGGGGATCTGTAGTCTGGTGTCTAGACTAGCATCTATAAACACAGCTGGTGTTATGGGATCTGTGTCTGGTGTCTAGACTAGCATCTATAAACACAGCTGGTGTTATGGGATCTGTAGTCTGGTGTCTAGACTAGCATCTATAAACACAGTTGCTGTTAGGGGATCTGTAGTCTGACTGATGTAGAGGCTAGTAACTATAAACACAGCTGCTGTTATGGGATCTGTAGTCTGACTGGTGTAGAGGCTAGCATCTATAAACACAGCTGTTAGGGGATCTGTAGTCTGGTGTAGAGGCTAGCATCTATAAACACAGCTGTTAGGGGATCTGTAGTCTGGTGTAGAGGCTAGCATCTATAAACACAGCTGTTAGGGGATCTGTAGTCTGACTGGTGTCTAGGCTAGCATCTATAAACACAGCTGTTATGGGATCTGTAGTCTGACTGGTGTAGAGGCTAGCATCTATAAACACAGCTGTTATGGGATCTGTAGTCTGGTGTCTAGGCTAGTATCTATAACCACAGCTGTTATGGGATCTGTAGTCTGACTGGTGTAGAGGCTAGCATCTATAAACACAGCTGTTATGGGATCTGTAGTCTGGTGTCTAGGCTAGTATCTATAACCACAGCTGTTATGGGATCTGTAGTCTGACTGGTGTAGAGGCTAGCATCTATAAACACAGCAATTAGGGGATCTGTAGACTGGCTGATGTAGAGGCTAGCATCTATAAACACAGCTGTTAGGGGATCTGTAGTCTGGTGTAGAGGCTAGCATCTATAAACACAGCTGTTATGGGATCTGTAGTCTGACTGGTGTAGAGGCTAGCATCTATAAACACAGCTGTTAGGGGATCTGTAGTCTGACTGGTGTCTAGACTAGCATCTATAAACACAGCTGCTGTTATGGGATCTGTAGTCTGACTGATGTCTAGACTAGCATCTATAAACACAACTGTTAGGGGATCTGTAGTCTGGTGTAGAGCCTAGTATCTATAACCACAACTGTTAGGGGATCTGTAGTCAACTTGTACCTGGAGATAACTCTGCAGATACCAATACTGTCTGAAAAGTTATAGTCAATCAATCAATAATATAATTATTAGATGGGAGGGGTTGAATAGAGCTGAAGGGTGGGACTGGATGGTGTTAAGAGATATATGGGAGGGGTTGAATGGAGCTGAAGGACTGGATGGTGTTCAGAGATAGATGGGAGGGGTTGAATGGAGCTGAAGGGTGGGACTGGATGGTGTTGAGAGATAGATGGGAGGGGTTGAATAGAGCTGAAGGGTGGGACTGGATGGTGTTCAGAGATAGATGGGAGGGGTTGAATAGAGCTGAAGGTTGGGACTGGATGGTGTTAGGAGATAGATGGGAGGGGTTGAATAGAGCTGAAGGATGGGACTGGATGGTGTTTAGAGATAGATGGGAGGGGTTGAATGGAGCTGAAGGACTGGATGGTGTTCAGAGATAGATGGGAGGGGTTGAATGGAGTTGAAGATTGGGACTAATAACAACAAGATAACAAATGTAAAACATACTGTGTCTGTAAAATGTATATAGGTTCAGAACTTTTGTTAAATAACACAGTTACAAATATACATGGAAAATAGAAATCAAACTGGACAGACATCAGAAATAAAGGAAGGCCAGGATTAAAAACAGTCCAAATATAACTATTTCACAATAGATTGTGCCCGTAAATGTATATAGTAAAAGCCTAAGTGTTGTTGTTCGCTGGTTTACTCCAATCAGGGGAGGGGTCGTAGGGTATGTGGGAAATACTAAAATAAAATACATTTTAAAAAGATGTGTGTTTGTATATATGTATATATCGCTTCCAATCCCTGGTATATTTATATGGTAAATATGTATATATATATATATATATATATATATACAAACACACATCTTTTTAAAATGTATTTTATTTATTTTTTATTTTTATATATTTACCATATAAATATACCAGGGATTGGAAGTGATATATACATATATACAAACACACATCTTTTTAAAATGTATTTTATTTATTTTTTATTTTTATATATTTACCATATAAATATACCAGGGATTTGAAGTGATGCAGACAATTGCATTATCTATTTGCAATATTAAAGCTGATCTACCCTCTAAAAAGGTTTTTAAAAAGCAAAGCAGTCTATTGTTAAGTCCTTTAAAATCCATTCAATGCACTATGAATATGCACCGCACCGCTATGCAGGTTTTGCCTGTCAGTGTCAACAGAAACATTGTCATTTAAAATACAACAACAATCTGTTTGAATGACAAACTACTGCAAGTTCCCGTATGTTTACTGTGTTCAGTTTCACGGCTCTTATCACTATCATAGCAGCGCAGCGGTTCGGTTTTATCATTAAAATGTAACCGGCACATACGGCGTCGGATAAGTAGCCTAACATGAAGGCAAAGTTCAACAAAATAATGGCGCGAGGAGTTAGGGATTAAAGAAAAACACGTAGTTTTACTGATGTTACTAAAGTCTGTTACTGGCGTGCAACTCGTCCTGCACCGGCTGTAGATTAAACACACAGAAAAACCCCGTGGATGAACTTTGATGAGTGTGTAAATATATTCCTACCAGTCTGGATTGTAAGTCCTTCTTTCTGGAAATCAGGAGTATATTTCACAGACCAGAGATCGTTTGACACTGCAAAAGAAGGCGTTGTTGAATTCTGGGACACTTGGGCAGAGGCCACATGTGGTGTTGCGAAATTGAGGACAGGTTGAACAGACACACATTCCACTACCAACGGTAAACATTGTTATTGTTAGGCAGCAATTTGTATGGTATACATACCCTTACGAAAAAATATTGTAGACAGAGTGCAGTACAACTGCAGTACACTGTAGTATAACTGTAGTTGGAGTGCAGTACAACTGTAGTACACTGTAGTATAACTGTAGTTCGAGTGCAGTACAAATGCAGTACACTGTAGTATAACTGTAGTTATAGTGCAGTACAACTGTAGTATAACTGTAGTTAGAGTGCAGTACAACTGCAGTACACTGTAGTATAAATGTAGTTAGAGTGCAGTACAACTGTAGTATAACTGTAGTTAGCAGTGTAGTATAAATGTAGTTAGAGTGCAGTACAACTGTAGTATAACTGTAGTTAGAGTGCAGTACAACTGCAGTACACTGTAGTATAAATGTAGTTAGAGTGCAGTACAACTGTAGTATAACTGTAGTTAGAGTGCAGTACAACTGTAGTACACTGTAGTATAACTGTAGTATAACTGTAGTTAGAGTGCAGTACAACTGTAGTACACGTTAGTATAACTGTAGTACACGGTAGTATAACTGTAGTACACTGTAGTATAACTGTAGTATAACTGTAGTATAACTGTAGTTAGAGTGCAGTACAACTGCAGTACACTATAGTATAACTGTAGTTAGAGTGCAGTACAACTGCAGTGCACTGTAGTATAACTGTAGTTAGAGTGCAGTACAACTGTAGTACACGTTAGTATAACTGTAGTACACGGTAGTATAACTGTAGTACACTGTAGTATAAACATAGTACACTGTAGTATAACTGTAGTACACGGTAGTATAACTGTAGTACACGGTAGTATAACTGTAGTACACTGTAGTATAAACATAGTACACTGTAGTATAACTGTAGTTAGTTAGAGTGCAGTATAATT
>NW_025745804.1:275510-280510 GCF_021184085.1 Oncorhynchus gorbuscha | reverse complement strand
GGAGGTCTATAACCAGCCTGAGGAGGTCTACAACCAGCCTGAGGAAGTCTATAACCAGCTTGAGGAGGTCTATAACCAGCCTGAGGAGGTCTATAACCAGCCTGAGGAGGTCTATAACCAGCCTGAGGAGGTCTATAACAAGCCTGAGGAGGTCTATAATCAGCCTGAGGAGGTCTATAACCAGCCTGAGGAGGTCTATAACCAGCCTGAGTAGGTCTATAACCAGCCTGAGGAGGTCTATAACCAGCCTGAGGAGGTCTACAACCAGCCTGAGGAGGTCTATAACCAGCCTGAGTAGGTCTATAACCAGCCTGAGGAGGTCTATAACCAGCCTGAGGAGGTCTATAACCAGCCTGAGGAGGTCTATAACCAGCCTGAGTAGGTCTATAACCAGCCTGAGGAGGTCTATAACCAGCCTGAGGAGGTCTACAACCAGCCTGAGGAGGTCTATAACCAGCCTGAGGAGGTCTATAACCAGCCTGAGGAGGTCTATAACTCCATTAGGTTGAATGTGACAGTCTGTCTATAACCAGCCTGAGGAGGTCTATAACCAGCCTGAGGAGGTCTATAATCAGCCTGAGGAGGTCTATAACCAGCCTGAGGAGGTCTATAACCAGCCTGAGGAGGTCTATAACCAGCCTGAGGAGGTCTATAACCAGCCTGAGGAGGTCTATAACCAGCCTGAGGAGGTCTATAACCAGCCTGAGGAGGTCTATAACCAGCCTGAGGAGGTCTATAACCAGCCTGAGGAGGTCTATAACCAGCCTGAGTAGGTCTATAACCAGCCTGAGTAGGTCTATAACCAGCCTGAGGAGGTCTATAACCAGCCTGAGGAGGTCTATAACCAGCCTGAGGAGATCTATAACCAGCCTGAGGAGGTCTATAACCAGCCTGAGGAGTTCTATAACCAGCCTGAGGAGGTCTATAACCAGCCTGAGTAGGTCTATAACCAGCCTGAGTAGGTCTATAACCAGCCTGAGGAGGTCTATAACCAGCCTGAGGAGGTCTATAACCAGCCTGAGGAGGGCTATAACCAGCCTGAGGAGATCTATAACCAGCCTGAGGAGGTCTATAACCAGCCTGAGGAGTTCTATAACCAGCCTGAGTAGGTCTATAACCAGCCTGAGGAGGTCTATAACTCCATTAGGTTGAATGTGACAGTCTGGCTATAACCAGCCTGAATAGGCCTATAGCTCCATTAGGTTGAATGTGGTAGTCTGTCTATAACCAGCCTGAGGAGGTCTATAACTCCATTAGGTTGAATGTGACAGTCTGTCTATAACCAGCCTGAGGAGGCCTATAACCAGCCTGAGGAGGTCTATAACTCCATTAGGTTGAATGTGACAGTCTGTCTATAACCAGCCTGAGGAGGTCTATAACCAGCCTGAGGAGGTCTATAACCAGCCTGAGGAGGTCTATAACCAGCCTGAGGAGGTCTATAACTCCATTAGGTTGAATGTGACAGTCTGTCTATAACCAGCCTGAGGAGGCCTATAGCTCCATTAGGTTGAATGTGGTAGTCTGTCTATAACCAGCCTGAGGAGGTCTATAACCAGCCTGAGGAGGCCTATAGCTCCATTAGGTTGAATGTGGTAGTCTGTCTATAACCAGCCTGAGGAGGCCTATAGCTCCATTAGGTTGAATGTGGTAGTCTGTCTATAACCAGCCTGAGGAGGCCTATAGCTCCATTAGGTTGAATGTGGTAGTCTGTCTATAACCAGCCTGAGGAGGTCTATAACCAGCCTGAGGAGGTCTATAACCAGCCTGAGGAGGTCTATAACTCCATTAGGTTGAATGTGATAGTCAGTCTATAACCAGCCTGAGTAGGTCTATAACCAGCCTGAATAGGTCTATAACTCCATTAGGTTGAATGTGACAGTCTGCCTATAACCAGCCTGAGTAGGTCTATAACCAGCCTGAATAGGTCTATAACTCCATTAGGTTGAATGTGACAGTCTGCCTATAACCAGCCTGAGTAGGTCTATAACTCCATTCCTATTATATTCGGAGTTTAGAAAAATTAATCAAATTGGAAAGTAGCTATTTTCAGGCTGGTTAATGTGACGCATGTACAGTATGTTGAATTTGGAAAAAAATGCGCCCGCCCACCTAATCAGCCAATCAGGATCCGCTCCCGCGTTGCGCCCTCGGCATACTGCTTACCTTTTGACTATACGGTACGTGCAAAGTAGGACGCGACGATTAGTACATAGGATGCAGTTTAAGTATGTAGTACGCTAGTATGGTTTTTGGGGGGGACACGACCCACCGTGTAAAGTATATACTTCTTGTCGTGGAGTTCATCTGACAGAATTTTCAAAAAGCAAAGTCCGGGTTGAAGGCCAGAGTCTGTTTGAAAACGAGATGCTCTGAAGGTCCGGGGGGGGGGGGGGGGTCAAAGCCCTGTCCACGGACCTCTGTTCCTCTCAACCGCGTCCCCTAGTGTCTAGATCTAATCAGTCCAAAGGACGGATATCTGGTTGAGGTGACCACGAATAGAGCTTTGTTCTAGAGTCTACATCCAATCAGTGCTAGGGACAGCTGTTTGTTAGAGTCTACAGCCAATCAGTGCTAGGGACAGCTGTTTGTTAGAGTCTACAGCCAATCAGTGCTAGGGATAGCTGTTTGTTAGAGTCTACATCCAATCAGTGCTAGGGACAGCTGTTTGTTAGAGTCTACATCCAATCAGTGCTAGGGACAGCTGTTTGTTAGAGTCTACAGCCAATCAGTGCTAGGGACAGCTGTTTGTTAGAGTCTACATCCAATCAGTGCTAGGGATAGCTGTTTGTTAGAGTCTACAGCCAATCAGTGCTAGGGACAGCTGTTTGTTAGAGTCTACAGCCAATCAGTGCTAGGGACAGCTGTTTGTTAGAGTCTACAGCCAATCAGTGCTAGGGACAGCTGTTTGTTAGAGTCTACAGCCAATCAGTGCTAGGGACAGCTGTTTGTTAGAGTCTACAGCCAATCAGTTCTAGGGACAGCTGTTTGTTAGAGTCTACAGCCAATCAGTTCTAGGGACAGCTGTTTGTTAGAGTCTACATCCAATCAGTGCTAGGGACAGCTGTTTGTTAGAGTCTACATCCAATCAGTGCTAGGGATAGCTGTTTGTTAGAGTCTACAGCCAATCAGTGCTAGGGACAGCTGTTTGTTAGAGTCTACATCCAATCAGTGCTAGGGATAGCTGTTTGTTAGAGTCTACAGCCAATCAGTGCTAGGGACAGCTGTTTGCCAGAGTCTACATCCAATCAGTGCTAGGGACAGCTGTTTGCCAGAGTCTACATCCAATCAGTGCTAGGGACAGCTGTTTGTTAGAGTCTACAGCCAATCAGTGCTAGGGACAGCTGTTTGTTAGAGTCTACAGCCAATCAGTTCTAGGGACAGCTGTTTGTTAGAGTCTACAGCCAATCAGTTCTAGGGACAGCTGTTTGTTAGAGTACAAACTCAGAAGAGAAGCAGAGTTGACAATCAATTCCTGATGCAGGTTGTCTGTTACTATAATAATAATAATATAATATATGCCATTTAGCAGACGCTTTTATCCAAAGCGACTTACAGTCATGTGTGCATACATTGTACGTATGGGTGGTCCCGGGGATCGAACCCACTACCCTGGTGTTACAAGCGCCATGCTCTACCAACTGAGCTACAGTTGCTATATTACTTTAGCAATATGTGGGTTGTCTGTTGTCTGTTGCTATAGCAATATGTGGGTTGTCTGTTGTCTGTAGTCTCCTGATGGGTTGTCTGTTGTCTGTTGCTATAGCAATATGTTGTGTGGGTTGTCTGTTGTCTGTTGCTATAGCAATATGTGGGTTGTCTGTTGTCTGTTGCTATAGCAATATGTGGGTTGTGAACTGAACAAGCTTCACATTGCTGTTCAGAAGTGGAACATACAGTAACTGACTATCTACTGGTGATGAGGCCAGCCTACTGTTCAGAAGAGGAACAGAAAGTAACTGACTATCTATTGGTGATGAGGCTAGCCTACTGTTCAGAAGAGGAACAGACAGTAACTGACTATCTACTGGTGATGAGGCCAGCCGACTGTTCAGAAGAGGAACAGACAGTAACTGACTATCTATTGGTGATGAGGCCAGCCTACTGTTCAGAAGAGGAACAGACAGTAACTGACTATCTATTGGCGATGAGGCCAGCCTACTGTTCAGAAGAGGAACAGACAGTAACTGACTATCTACTGGCGATGAGGCCAGCCTACTGTTCAGAAGAGGAACAGACAGTAACTGACTATCTATTGGTGATGAGGCCAGCCTACTGTTCAGAAGAGGAACAGACAGTAACTGACTATCTATTTGTGATGAGGCCAGCCTACTGTTCAGAAGAGGAACAGACAGTAACTGACTATCTACTGGTGATGAGGCCAGCCTACTGTTCAGAAGAGGAACAGACAGTAACTGACTATCTACTGGTGATGAGGCCAGCCGACTGTTCAGAAGAGGAACAGACAGTAACTGACTATCTACTGGTGATGAGGCCAGCCTACTGTTCAGAAGAGGAACAGACAGTAACTGACTATCTACTGGTGATGAGGCCAGCCGACTGTTCAGAAGAGGAACAGACAGTAACTGACTATCTACTGGTGATGAGGCCAGCCTACTGTTCAGAAGAGGAACAGACAGTAACTGACTATCTACTGGTGATGAGGCTAGCCTACTGTTCAGAAGAGGAACAGACATTAACTGACTATCTACTGGTGATGAGGCCAGCCTACTGTCTGTGCTGTAGCTGTAGGTGGGATGTCTGTGAATACTGCTGCCTGTTGGACACAGTGTACAAATACATTGAATGCAGCAATGCATTAAAAACATACCATTGCCCAAAACAATCGGTCGGTCGTTGCGGATAGGCCTCTAAGAAAAAAGTTGAAGACGGACGAGCAGGACACGGGAGGGAGAATTTAAAATACCCTGGGGGTTATATACACTGTACTTCAGCCATGTCGATTGTATTTATTTATTTATGTATACAACCACCTCTCTCTT
>NW_025745804.1:250510-268010 GCF_021184085.1 Oncorhynchus gorbuscha | reverse complement strand
ATACAGGGGGATATCAGTGTGATATCTGTGTGATACAGGGGGATATCTGTGTGACATCTGTGTGATGCAGGGGGATATCTGTGTGATACAGGGGGATATCTGTGTGTTGCAGGGGGATATCTGTGTGATACAGGGGGATATCTGTGTGTTGCAGGGGGATATCTGTGTGATACAGTGGGATGTCTGTGTGATGCAGGGGGATATCTGTGTGATACAGGGGGATATCTGTGTGATATCTGTGTGATACAGGGGAATATCTGTGTGATACAGGGGGATATCTGTGTGATATCTGTGTGATACAGGGGGATATCTGTGTGATATCTGTGTGATGCAGGGGGATATCTGGGTGATACAGGGGATATCTGTGTGATACAGGGGGATATCTGTGTGATACAGGGGGCTATCTGTGTGATGCAGGGGGATATCTGTGTGATATCTGTGTGATACAGGGGGATATCTGTGTGATATCTGTGTGATGCAGGGGGATATCTGTGTGATACAGGGGGATATCTGTGTGATACAGTGGGATATCTGTGTGATGCAGGGGGATATCTGCGTGATGCAGGGGGATATCTGTGTGATATATGTGTGATACAGGGGGATATCTGTGTGATACAGGGGGATATCTGTGTGATATCTGTGTGATACAGGGGGATATCTGTGTGATATCTGTGTGATGCAGGGAGATATCTGTGTGATATATGTGTGATGCAGGGGGATATCTGTGTGATACAGGGGGATATCTGTGTGATATCTGTGTGATACAGGGGGATATCTGTGTGTTGCAGGGGGATATCTGTGTGTTGCAGGGTGATATCTGCGTGTTGCAGAGGGATATCTGCGTGATATCTGTGTGATACAGGGGGATATCTGTGTGATGCAGGGGGATATCTGTGTGATACAGGGGGATATCTGTGTGATGCAGGGGGATATATGCGTGTTGCAGGGGGATATCTGTGTGTTGCAGGGTGATATCTGCGTGTTGCAGAGGGATATCTGCGTGATATCTGTGTGATACAGGGGGATATCTGTGTGATGCAGGGGGATATCTGTGTGATACAGGGGGATATCTGTGTGATATCTGTGTGATGCAGGGGGATATCTGTGTGATATCTGTGTGATACAGGGGGATATCTGTGTGATGCAGGGGGATATCTGTGTGATACAGGGGGATATCTGTGTGATATCTGTGTGATGCAGGGGGATATCTGTGTGATATCTGTGTGATGCAGGGGGATATCTGTGTGATATCTGTGTGATGCAGGGGGATATCTGTGTGATATCTGTGTGATACAGGGGGATATCTGTGTGATATCTGTGTGATACAGGGGGATATCTGTGTGATACAGGGGGATATCTGTGTGATACAGGGGGATATCTGTGTGATACAGGGGGATATCTGTGTGGAGGTCAGTAGAAAAGCACTCGAGGCTTCGCAGCATGTGAAATGTTTTCCTGATTTGTCACACTGCTCTGCGCTGCTCAGGCTAATAAAAATCAGGACAAATACACCGGCCTCATTGATTTCTTTCTTCTATTTCTTTCTCATTGATTTGTTTTTCTCCTCTTTATTTAAAACATTATTCCGTTCAAAGCTTATTCATTTACAAATAGAGTTCACACATTATCACAGTTCACCACCGGTGTTGTTGATGAGTGAAATGTGTTAGTTCGGTTCACCAGGCAGCCTTATTAACATGGAATACAGTAAGCTGATGGAATACAGTAAGCTGGTGGAATACAGTAAGCTGGTGGAATACAGTAAGCTGGTGGAATACAGTAAGCAACATTTACATGATGGAATACAGTAAGCTACATTTAAATGATGGAATACAGTAAGCTGGTGGAATACAGTAAGCTATATTTACATGATGGAATACAGTAAGCTACATGCACATGATGGACTACAGTAAGCTACATTAACATGATGGAATACAGTAAGCTACATTTACATGATGAATACAGTAAGCTACATTAACATGATGAATACAGTAAGCTACATTAACATGATGAATACAGTAAGCTACATTAACATGATGGAATACAGTAAGCTACATTTACATGATGAATACAGTAAGCTACATTAACATGATGAATACAGTAAGCTACATTAACATGATGAATACAGTAAGCTACATTAACATGATGGAATACAGTAAGCTACATTTACATGATGGAATACAGTAAGCTACATTTACATGATGGAATACAGTAAGCTGGTGGAATACAGTAAGCTACATTTACATGATGAATACAGTAAGCTACATTAACATGATGAATACAGTAAGCTACATTAACATGATGGAATACAGTAAGCTACATTTACATGATGGAATACAGTAAGCTACATTTACATGATGGAATACAGTAAGCTGGTGGAATACAGTAAGCTACATTTACATGATGGAATACAGTAAGCTACATTAACATGATGAATACAGTAAGCTACATTAACATGATGGAATACAGTAAGCTACATTTACATGATGAATACAGTAAGCTACATAAACATGATGAATACATTAAGCTACATTTACATGATGGAATACAGTAAGCTACATTAACATGATGGAATACAGTAAGCTACATTTACATGATGAATACAGTAAGCTACATTTACATGATGAATACAGTAAGCTACATTTACATGATGGAATACAGTAAGCTACATTAACATGATGGAATACAGTAAGCTGGTGGAATAACGACTCTTTTGACTGGATACATTGTAACGACTCTTTTGACTGGATACATTGTAACGACTCTTTTGGCTGGATACATTGTAACGACTCTTTTGACTGGATACATTGTAATGACTCGGCTGGATACATTGTAACAACTCTTTTGACTGGATACATTGTAACGACTCTTTTGACTGGATACATTGTAACGACTCTTTTGACTGGATACATTGTAACGACTCTTGACTGGATACATTGTAACGACTCTTTTGACTGGATACATTGTAACGACTCTTTTGACTGGATACATTGTAACGACTCTTGACTGGATACATTGTAACGACTCTTGACTGGATACATTGTAACGACTCTTTTGACTGGATACATTGTAACGACTCTTTTGACTGGATACATTGTAACGACTCTTTTGACTGGATACATTGTAACGACTCTTTTGACTGGATACATTGTAACGACTCTTTTGACTGGATACATTGTAACGACTCTTTTGACTGGATACATTGTAACGACTCTTTTGACTGGATACATTGTAACGACTCTTTTGACTGGATACATTGTAACGACTCTTTTGACTGGATACATTGTAACGACTGGATACATTGTAACGACTCTTTTGACTGGATACATTGTAACGACTCTTTTGACTGGATACATTGTAACGACTCTTTTGACTGGATACATTGTAACGACTCTTTTGACTGGATACATTGTAACGACTCTTTTGACTGGATACATTGTAACGACTCTTTTGACTGGATACATTGTAACGACTCGGCTGGATACATTGTAACGACTCTTTTGACTGGATACATTGTAACGACTCTTTTGACTGGATACATTGTAACGACTCTTTTGACTGGATACATTGTAACGACTCTTTGACTGGATACATTGTAACGACTTTACTCTTTTGACTGGATACATTGTAACGACTCTTTTGACTGGATACATTGTAACGACTCTGACTGATACATTGTAACGACTCTGGCTGGATACATTGTAACGACTCTTTTGACTGGATACATTGTAATGACTGGATACATTGTAACAACTCTTTTGACTGGATACATTGTAACGACTCTTTTGACTGGATACATTGTAACGACTCTTTTGACTGGATACATTGTAACGACTCTTGACTGGATACATTGTAACGACTCTTTTGACTGGATACATTGTAACGACTCTTGACTGGATACATTGTAACGACTCTTTTGACTGGATACATTGTAACGACTCTTTTGACTGGATACATTGTAACGACTCTTGACTGGATACATTGTAACGACTCTTTTGACTGGATACATTGTAACGACTCTTTTGACTGGATACATTGTAACGACTCTTTTGACTGGATACATTGTAACGACTCTTTTGACTGGATACATTGTAACGACTCTTTTGACTGGATACATTGTAACGACTCTTTTGACTGGATACATTGTAACGACTTTTGACTGGATACATTGTAACGACTGGGATACATTGTAACGACTCTTTTGACTGGATACATTGTAACGACTCTTTTGACTGGATACATTGTAACGACTCTTTTGACTGGATACATTGTAACGACTCTTTTGACTGGATACATTGTAACTCTTTGACTGGATACATTGTAACGACTCTTTTGACTGGATACATTGTAACGACTCTTTTGACTGGATACATTGTAACGACTCTTTTGACTGGATACATTGTAACGACTCTTTTGACTGGATACATTGTAACGACTCTTTTGACTGGATACATTGTAACGACTCTTTTGACTGGATACATTGTAACGACTCGGCTGGATACATTGTAACGACTCTTTTGACTGGATACATTGTAACGACTCTTGACTGGATACATTGTAACGACTCTTGACTGGATACATTGTAACGACTCTTTTGACTGGATACATTGTAACGACTCTTTTGACTGGATACATTGTAACGACTCTTTTGACTGGATACATTGTAACGACTCGACTGGATACATTGTAACGACTCTTTTGACTGGATACATTGTAACGACTCTTTTGACTGGATACATTGTAACGACTCTTTTGACTGGATACATTGTAACGACTCTTTTGACTGGATACATTGTAACGACTCTTTTGACTGGATACATTGTAACGACTCTTTTGACTGGATACATTGTAACGACTCTCGTGGGTTGAAGAAAGGGACCAAACCACCGCAACAACAAACTAAGTAGAAAAGAAAACAGTTCTGTCAGGAAAACAAAACATCTAAACAGAAAATAACTCCCCACACAAAACCCAAACGGAAAATCACAACCTGTATGTGATCAGAGACAACGATAGACAGCTGCCTCTGATTGGGAACCACACCAACATAGAAATACAGAAACTAGAATTCCCACCCTATGACAACCTATATGTGATCAGAGACAACGATAGACAGCTGCCTCTGATTGGGAACCACACCAACATAGAAATACAGAAACTAGAATTCCCACCCTATGACAACCTATATGTGATCCCCAATCAGAGACAACGATAGACAGCTGCCTCTGATTGGGAACCACACCAACATAGAAATACAGAAACTAGAATTCCCACCCTATGACAACCTATATGTGATCCCCAATCAGAGACAACGATAGACAGCTGCCTCTGATTGGGAACCACACCAACATAGAAATAAAGAAACTAGAATTCCCACCCTATGACAACCTATATGTGATCCCCAATCAGAGACAACGATAGACAGCTGCCTCTGATTGGGAACCACACCAACATAGAAATAAAGAAACTAGAATTCCCACCCTATGACAACCTATATGTGATCCCCAATCAGAGACAACGATAGACAGCTGCCTCTGATTGGGAACCACACCAACATAGAAATAAAGAAACTAGAATTCCCACCCTATGACAACCTATATGTGATCCCCAATCAGAGACAACGATAGACAACTGCCTCTGATTGGGAACCACACATGGCAACAACAAAAAAACAAAGAAACAGAAAACCTAGAATGCCCACCTTAAATCACACCCTGAACCTAACCAAAAATAGAGAGTTAAAAGGCTCTCTAAGGTCAGGGCGTGACATATATTGTCAAATAAACTAGATAGGTCTAACATGTTGTTTTACAGAGTCAGACTTAGTACTACAGCACCCCTAGAGCAAATGAGCGTTAAAGTGCCTTGCTCAAGGGCACATCGACATCATTTTTACCTTGTCGGCGAAGGGTATTCAAATCAGTGGCCTTTCAGTTAACCAGCCCAGTGCTCTAACCGCTAGGCGACCTGCATTCCCTGTCATCCATCTGGATCTTCCTGTGTATCTTTGACTCTTTAGAACGATGGAAGGCAAAAGGGGGTGGTAACCGTAACAACAGAGAACACTATTGAAGTGCACCATGATTTCTGTTCAAAGACAAACTCTGCGTCTCTTCTCGCCCCTCTTGCTGGCAATCACATTGTTTTTTTTTTTGGTTTCTTGATGTGACCTCCTTTCTCCTTACTTCTCCCGAACGTTAATGCAAATGAGTTTAATTTCACACGACGAAGGAAAAGTAAACTTTCTTTCCAGAGTTGTGTGTCTGGTTCCCTGTGGGGGGTTCCAGAGAGCTGCAGAAACTCTGCTCCAATTCTGTCATTGTCAAAGTTTTGACATAAACTGGTTCTTCAGTCGCCCTTTTGTTGAGTGATGCAGCGAGCGTACCAGGGTCCCAGGTTCCTTCCCCCGTTAATTTTTTAAAGGAGAAAAATGGAAGACGTCTATTCCTTAAAGGACTGCGTTGGGGATGCTTATGCAATAACTATTGTAATGTTCCTGCTGTGATGTCTCTTGTTGGGTTTCTTTTATGCCTCCTTATCCGCGGGGGGGCCGCTACCTTTGGCACTTTACTGTCAAAAACCAATGGCAGCTCTGAAATCATTTCAATAGCCTCTAAGACGAGCCAAGAGAATTCAGATTCTTCACAGAAGTATTGTAGTATGGCTGCTACTGGGGTGAGCTTCTACTGCTACTACTACTGCTACTGCTACTACTGCTGCTGCTAATACTACAACTACTACTACTACTACTACTGCTGCTACTACTACTACTGCTACGGCTAATACTACAACTGCTACTGCTACTACTGCTGCTGCTACTACCTACTGCTAATACTACAACTGCTACTGCTACTACTACTACTACTGCTGCTACTACTACTACTACTGCTACTACTACTACTGCTACTACTACTACTGCTGCTGCTACTGCTACTGCTACTGCTACTACTACTACAATTGCTGCTACTACTACTACAACTGCTACTGCTACTATTACTACTACTGCTACTACTACTACTGCTACTGCTAATACTGCTACTACTATTACTGCTGCTGCTACTGCTGCTACTACTACTGCTAATACTACTACCACTACTACTGCAGCTACTACTACTATTGCTGCTACTGCTCTCTCTCTCTCTGTTTCTCTGTCTCTCTCTCTCCCTCCTCTCTCTCTCCGTCTCTCTCTCCTTTCACTCTCTGTCTCTGTCGCTCTCTCTCTCTGTCTCTCTCTCTCGCTGTGTGTCTCTCTCTGCCTCTCTCTCTCTGCCTCTCTCTCTCTGCCTCTCTCTCTCTCTGCCTCTCTCTCTCTGCCTCTCTCTCTGCCTCTCTCTCTGTCTCGCTGTGTCTCTCTCTCTGCCTCTCTCTCTCTGCCTCTCTCTCTCTCTGCCTCTCTCTCTGCCTCTCTCTCTCTGCCTCTCTCTCTGTCTCGCTGTGTCTCTGTCTCGCTGTGTCTCTCTCTCTGCCTCTCTCTCTCTCTGCCTCTCTCTGCCTCTCTCTCTGCCTCTCTCTGCCTCTCTCTGCCTCTCTCTCTGCCTCTCTCTCTGTCTCTCTCTCTCTCTGTCTCTCTCTCTCTGTCTCTCTCTCTCTGCCTGCCTCTCTCTGCCTGCCTCTCTCTGCCTGCCTCTCTCTGCCTCTCTCTGCCTCTCTCTGCCTCTCTCTGCCTCTCTCTCCATCAAGCACAGTGTTTTGTTTAAAGTCCCGGTTTGCTGAGACGTAGCCACAACACCCTGATCATGTATGCATATTGCCAGATGTATGAACAGCAAATGAGGTGTCACGTTGAACGATGTCCTCTGCCGGCCATTACGTCCACAGGACGCCGTCACTACATAACCATTACGTGTAATCACAGTCGGCAACCCCAAGGTCCTTTTTATTCTCATGAATAATGCTAATATTATGTCAACATTACGTGTGCTTGTTCAGAACATTCCCTTTATATATTGATGTTCGGTCGGCTGTACGTTGCTCCAGACCAGCCGAGCGATAATAGACGTTGTAGAATATTAACGCTATAGTGTTTCCTCTGCTCCGTATGCTTCCCCGGCCTTCACAAAACATTTCAAAGGTCATGTTCAGCCTTCACAAAACATTTCCAAGGTCACGTTCAGCCTTCACAAAACATTTCCAAGGTCACGTTCAGCCTTCACAAAACATTTCCAAGGTCATGTTCAGCCTTCACAAAACATTTCCAAGGTCACGTTCAGCCTTCACAAAACATTTCCAAGGTCACGTTCAGCCTTCACAAAACATTTCCAAGGTCACGTTAATTCCTGGAGAAATGTTTAACTACTTCTATAGTGTTTAGTCTCCTCCGTATGCCTCCCAGCCTTCACAAAACATTTCCAAGGTCACGTTAATTCCTGGAGAAATGTTTAACTACTACTATAGTGTTTCCTCTTCTCCTTTTAAGTTAGTCTTCTTTCTTCCTGACACAATCTTCCGGAGAAAATCACAGAGAATAACTTTTCTTTTCTTCTGTCTTTAATTTCATCAGCCAATCCTGACTGACAAGCATCATTACGGATAAAATTATCTCAGTAATTATCCTGCCCAAAGGAGATTTATATCCCTTTGTTGAGGAGGGAGTGAGGAGAGGGAGAGAAAAGAGAGAGGAATGGTGCTGGGCTGTGGGTACGGTACGCGTCGTTCGTACAGGAAAGGGAAGTGCTTTGTTAAAATAGCGCCCTAATGAGCCTCCGCTCCCCTGCCGTGCGGGGCCTCAGCGGCCTGCCTACCCAGAGTGCAATGCTTTTGTTCTGCCGAGTGGTGAGAGTCAGGCAGGCAGCCCGCCATCCACCCGACCACTTACCGCCGTACGTAATTATCTCCATTTGCGGCGAGAAGCCCTGACCACATCGATACACATTCCTCCAGATTACCCCCGTGGTTCGCTCGCTCTCTCTTTCCCTCCCTCTCTTTCTCTCTCTGTCTCATTCTCTGATGAAAGGGACAGATCTACTTTGATATTGTGAGGTGGTTGGAATCGTTCAACTGTAGGTGACATGAGGACACTGTCAAGTGTGATATTTAGAAAGAGAGAGAGAGAAAGGTAGAGAAGAGAGGTAGAGGAGAGAGGTAGAGCAGAGAGGTAGAGCAGAGAGGTAGAGCAGAGAGGTAGAGCAGAGAGGTAGAGCAGAGAGGTAGAGCAGAGAGGTAGAGCAGAGACAGAGACAGAGACAGAGACAGACAGAGACAGACAGACAGACAGACAGACAGACAGACAGACAGACAGACAGACAGACAGACAGACAGACAGACAGACAGACAGACAGACAGACAGACAGACAGACAGACAGACAGACAGACAGACAGACAGACAGACAGACAGACAGACAGACAGACAGACAGACAGACAGACAGACAGACAGACAGACAGACAGACAGTATCAGAGTAAACTGAATCATGGTCTAAAGGCCTTCATCCAGTGGTTTAAAGTTCTACTTAAGTAGTTTTTTCAGGGGGGTATCTGTACTTTACTATATATTTACTATGTCATATTTTTGACAACGTTTACCTTTAATTCACTACGTTCCAAAATAAAATAATATACTTTTTACTCCATACATTTTCGTCATATCATTTTGAATGCTTAGCGGGACTGTAAAATGTTCCAATTCACGTACTTATCAAGAGAACATCCCTGGTCATCACTACTGCCTCTGATCTGGAGGACTCACTAAACAGAGAACATCCCTGGTCCCTACTGCCTCTGATCTGGTGGACTCACTAAACAGAGAACATCCCTGGTCATCCCTACTGCCTCTGATCTGGAGGACTCACTAAGCAGAGAACATCCCTGGTTATCCCTACTGCCTCTGATCTGGAGGACTCACTAAACAGAGAACATCCCTGGTCATCCCTACTGTCTCTGATCTGGAGGACTCACTAAACAGAGAACATCCCTGGTCATCCCTACTGTCTCTGATCTGGAGGACTCACTAAACAGAGAACATCCCTGGTCACCCCTACTGCCTCTGATCTGGAGGACTCACTAAACAGAGAACATCCCTGGTCGTCCCTACTGCCTCTGATCTGGACAGAGGCTGGTAGCAGTAGAGTTCTACTATAACAGCACCACTGAGTCCATACCAGAGGCTGGTAGCAGTAGAGTTCTACTATAACAGCACCACTGAGTCCATACCACAGGCTGGTAGCAGTAGAGTTCTACTATAACAGCACCACTGAGTCCATACCAGAGGCTGGTAGCAGTAGAGTTCTACTATAACAGCACCACTGAGTCCATACCAGAGGCTGGAAGCAGTAGAGTTCTACTATAACAGCACCACTGAGTCCATACCACAGAGCCTCGTCAAGTCAACGGACTGAAACATGATGAACCACAGGGCCTCGTCAAGTCAACAGACTGAAACATGATGAACCACAGGGCCTCGTCAGGTCAACGGACTGAAACATGATGAACCACAGGGCCCCGTCAAGTCAACAGACTGAAACATGAAGAACCACAGGGCCTCGTCAAGTCAACGGACTGAAACATGATAAACCACAGGGCCTCGTCAGGTCAACGGACTGAAACATGATGAAACACAGCGTCAATCCGTCTTCACGTCTATTGTTTATACATGTTCTGTCACAGTATTCAGTCCGTGAGCTCTCTCTCTCTCTTTCTCTCTCACTCCCTCCCTCTCCCTCCATCTCTCTCTCCCTCCCTCTCTCTCTCTCCCTCCATCTCTCGCTCGTTCTCTCACACTCTCTCTCCCTCTCTTTTCACTGTCCCTCTCCACCCCCCACCCTACCTTTCCCCTTCTCTCTCTTCCTGCCCCCTCTCTCCCCTCTCCAGTTCCTCCGCTGTGTCTATAGAGACAGGTGAGTTCTGAGGTCTGTTTTGATCTCTCTAACATGTATTCACTCTCTTCTCCTCTAGTCACCGGGGATCTCCACACCAAGGTCATCGCTCAAAGACAAGGTGCACCCTGGGTACAGAGCTCTTCCTCGCTCCTCCTCGCCTCCTCTCGTCTTTTACCTGCCTCTCCTTTTGTGGAGGGATCAGAAAGCAGGAGCTGACACTAGTGAAGTCCCCAGGTAGCAGACATCACTATCTATTTCAGTCTGGCAGGACACCAAAGAGGACTGGAATTAGATTATTAATATCATTGGAGGGTGTGAGAGCCAATAAGGACCAATTATTATCTCTCTGTGTCCAACACCTGGATGTCTTTGAATTAGGCTCCAGCAAAATTTCCAAGAACTTCCAATAAATTCCAGAGAGAGAGAGAGAGAGAGACAGAGAGACAGAGAGAGAGACAGAGACACAGAGAGAGAGACAGAGAGAGAGAGAGAGAGACACAGAGAGAGAGAGAGACACAGAGAGAGAGAGACACAGAGAGAGAGAGAGAGAGAGAGAGAGAGAGAGAGAGAGAGAGAGAGAGAGAGAGAGAGAGAGAGAGAGAGAGAGAGAGAGACAGAGAGACAGAGAGACAGAGAGACAGAGAGACAGAGAGACAGAGAGAGAGACAGAGAGAGAGAGAGAGACACAGAGAGAGAGAGAGACACAGAGAGAGAGAGAGAGAGAGAGAGAGAGAGAGAGAGAGAGAGAGAGAGAGAGAGAGAGAGAGAGAGAGAGAGAGAGAGAGAGAGAGAGAGAGAGATAGAGATAGAGATAGAGACAGAGACAGAGATAGAGAGAGACAGAGATAGAGAGAGACAGAGAGAGAGAGAGAGAGAGAGAGAGAGAGAGAGAGAGAGAGAGAGAGAGAGAGAGAGAGAGAGAGAGGGAGAGAGAGAGAGAGAGAGAGAGAGAGAGAGAGAGAGAGAGAGAGGGGAGAAGAGAGAGAGAGAGAGAGAGAGAGGGGGAGAAGGAGAGAGAGAGAGAGAGAGAGAGAGAGAGAGAGAGAGAGAGAGAGAGAGAGAGAGAGAGAGAGAGAGAGAGAGAGAGAGAGAGAGAGAGAGAGAGAGAGAGAGAGAGGGAGAGACAGAGGGAGAGACAGAGAGAGAGAGAGAGACAGAGAGAGAGACCCCTGCTCAGGTGATTGTAAAGTAAGGGTGTGTTCCTTTTGGCTGTCTGTCTGTCTGTGATGAAACGTGTATGATGTCTGGATATTAGTCAGGCCTTTAGATCTCATAAATTGTAGTCTTTTCCTTCAGTCAAATGACCTATGGGTGGAATGGTATCCATATTTTTCATAATTAATATACTTTTTTTACGTCAAAAATCCCGTATTTCTATGTCAAACGGTTACATTTCAGTCTTCTTGTCTGTACAGAACCAGTCAAACGGTTACATTTCAGTCTTCTTGTCTGTACAGAACCAGTCAAACGGTTACATTTCAGTCTTCTTGTCTGTACAGAACCAGTCAAACGGTTACATTTCAGTCTTCTTGTCTGTACAGAACCAGTCAAACGGTTACATTTCAGTCTTCTTGTCTGTACAGAACCAGTCAAACGGTTACATTTCAGTCTTCTTGTCTGTACAGAACCAGTCAAACGGTTACATTTCAGTCTTCTTGTCTGTACAGAACCAGTCAAACGGTTACATTTCAGTCTTCTTGTCTGTACAGAACCAGTCAAACGGTTACATTTCAGTCTTCTTGTCTGTACAGAACCAGTCAAACGGTTACATTTCAGTCTTCTTGTCTGTACAGAACCAGTCAAACGGTTACATTTCAGTCTTCTTGTCTGTACAGAACCAGTCAAACGGTTACATTTCAGTCTTCTTGTCTGTACAGAACCAGTCAAACGGTTACATTTCAGTCTTCTTGTCTGTACAGAACCAGTCAAACGGTTACATTTCAGTCTTCTTGTCTGTACAGAACCAGTCAAACGGTTACATTTCAGTCTTCTTGTCTGTACAGAACCAGTCAAACGGTTACATTTCAGTCTTCTTGTCTGTACAGAACCAGTCAAACGGTTACATTTCAGTCTTCTTGTCTGTACAGAACCAGTCAAACGGTTACATTTCAGTCTTCTTGTCTGTACAGAACCAGTCAAACGGTTACATTTCAGTCTTCTTGTCTGTACAGAACCAGTCAAACGGTTACATTTCAGTCTTCTTGTCTGTACAGAACCAGTCAAACGGTTACATTTCAGTCTTCTTGTCTGTACAGAACCAGTCAAACGGTTACATTTCAGTCTTCTTGTCTGTACAGAACCAGTCAAACGGTTACATTTCAGTCTTCTTGTCTGTACAGAACCAGTCAAACGGTTACATTTCAGTCTTCTTGTCTGTACAGAACCAGTCAAACGGTTACATTTCAGTCTTCTTGTCTGTACAGAACCAGTCAAACGGTTACATTTCAGTCTTCTTGTCTGTACAGAACCAGTCAAACGGTTACATTTCAGTCTTCTTGTCTGTACAGAACCAGTCAAACGGTTACATTTCAGTCTTCTTGTCTGTACAGAACCAGTCAAACGGTTACATTTCAGTCTTCTTGTCTGTACAGAACCAGTCAAACGGTTACATTTCAGTCTTCTTGTCTGTACAGAACCAGTCAAACGGTTACATTTCAGTCTTCTTGTCTGTACAGAACCAGTCAAACGGTTACATTTCAGTCTTCTTGTCTGTACAGAACCAGTCAAACGGTTACATTTCAGTCTTCTTGTCTGTACAGAACCAGTCAAACGGTTACATTTCAGTCTTCTTGTCTGTACAGAACCAGTCAAACGGTTACATTTCAGTCTTCTTGTCTGTACAGAACCAGTCAAACGGTTACATTTCAGTCTTCTTGTCTGTACAGAACCAGTCAAACGGTTACATTTCAGTCTTCTTGTCTGTACAGAACCAGTCAAACGGTTACATTTCAGTCTTCTTGTCTGTACAGAACCAGTCAAACGGTTACATTTCAGTCTTCTTGTCTGTACAGAACCAGTCAAACGGTTACATTTCAGTCTTCTTGTCTGTACAGAACCAGTCAAACGGTTACATTTCAGTCTTCTTGTCTGTACAGAACCAGTCAAACGGTTACATTTCAGTCTTCTTGTCTGTACAGAACCAGTCAAACGGTTACATTTCAGTCTTCTTGTCTGTACAGAACCAGTCAAACGGTTACATTTCAGTCTTCTTGTCTGTACAGAACCAGTCAAACGGTTACATTTCAGTCTTCTTGTCTGTACAGAACCAGTCAAACGGTTACATTTCAGTCTTCTTGTCTGTACAGAACCAGTCAAACGGTTACATTTCAGTCTTCTTGTCTGTACAGAACCAGTCAAACGGTTACATTTCAGTCTTCTTGTCTGTACAGAACCAGTCAAACGGTTACATTTCAGTCTTCTTGTCTGTACAGAACCAGTCAAACGGTTACATTTCAGTCTTCTTGTCTGTACAGAACCAGTCAAACGGTTACATTTCAGTCTTCTTGTCTGTACAGAACCAGTCAAACGGTTACATTTCAGTCTTCTTGTCTGTACAGAACCAGTCAAACGGTTACATTTCAGTCTTCTTGTCTGTACAGAACCAGTCAAACGGTTACATTTCAGTCTTCTTGTCTGTACAGAACCAGTCAAACGGTTACATTTCAGTCTTCTTGTCTGTACAGAACCAGTCAAACGGTTACATTTCAGTCTTCTTGTCTGTACAGAACCAGTCAAACGGTTACATTTCAGTCTTCTTGTCTGTACAGAACCAGTCAAACGGTTACATTTCAGTCTTCTTGTCTGTACAGAACCAGTCAAACGGTTACATTTCAGTCTTCTTGTCTGTACAGAACCAGTCAAACGGTTACATTTCAGTCTTCTTGTCTGTACAGAACCAGTCAAACGGTTACATTTCAGTCTTCTTGTCTGTACAGAACCAGTCAAACGGTTACATTTCAGTCTTCTTGTCTGTACAGAACCAGTCAAACGGTTACATTTCAGTCTTCTTGTCTGTACAGAACCAGTCAAACGGTTACATTTCAGTCTTCTTGTCTGTACAGAACCAGTCAAACGGTTACATTTCAGTCTTCTTGTCTGTACAGAACCAGTCAAACGTTTACATTTCAGTCTTCTTGTCTGTACAGAACCAGTCAAACGGTTACATTTCAGTCTTCTTGTCTGTACAGAACCAGTCAAACGGTTACATTTCAGTCTTCTTGTCTGTACAGAACCAGTCAAACGGTTACATTTCAGTCTTCTTGTCTGTACAGAACCAGTCAAACGGTTACATTTCAGTCTTCTTGTCTGTACAGAACCAGTCAAACGGTTACATTTCAGTCTTCTTGTCTGTACAGAACCAGTCAAACGGTTACATTTCAGTCTTCTTGTCTGTACAGAACCAGTCAAACGGTTACATTTCAGTCTTCTTGTCTGTACAGAACCAGTCAAACGGTTACATTTCAGTCTTCTTGTCTGTACAGAACCAGTCAAACGGTTACATTTCAGTCTTCTTGTCTGTACAGAACCAGTCAAACGGTTACATTTCAGTCTTCTTGTCTGTACAGAACCAGTCAAACGGTTACATTTCAGTCTTCTTGTCTGTACAGAACCAGTCAAACGGTTACATTTCAGTCTTCTTGTCTGTACAGAACCAGTCAAACGGTTACATTTCAGTCTTCTTGTCTGTACAGAACCAGTCAAACGGTTACATTTCAGTCTTCTTGTCTGTACAGAACCAGTCAAACGGTTACATTTCAGTCTTCTTGTCTGTACAGAACCAGTCAAACGGTTACATTTCAGTCTTCTTGTCTGTACAGAACCAGTCAAACGGTTACATTTCAGTCTTCTTGTCTGTACAGAACCAGTCAAACGGTTACATTTCAGTCTTCTTGTCTGTACAGAACCAGTCAAACGGTTACATTTCAGTCTTCTTGTCTGTACAGAACCAGTCAAACGGTTACATTTCAGTCTTCTTGTCTGTACAGAACCAGTCAAACGGTTACATTTCAGTCTTCTTGTCTGTACAGAACCAGTCAAACGGTTACATTTCAGTCTTCTTGTCTGTACAGAACCAGTCAAACGGTTACATTTCAGTCTTCTTGTCTGTACAGAACCAGTCAAACGGTTACATTTCAGTCTTCTTGTCTGTACAGAACCAGTCAAACGGTTACATTTCAGTCTTCTTGTCTGTACAGAACCAGTCAAACGGTTACATTTCAGTCTTCTTGTCTGTACAGAACCAGTCAAACGTTTACATTTCAGTCTTCTTGTCTGTACAGAACCAGTCAAACGGTTACATTTCAGTCTTCTTGTCTGTACAGAACCAGTCAAACGGTTACATTTCAGTCTTCTTGTCTGTACAGAACCAGTCAAACGGTTACATTTCAGTCTTCTTGTCTGTACAGAACCAGTCAAACGTTTACATTTCAGTCTTCTTGTCTGTACAGAACCAGTCAAACGGTTACATTTCAGTCTTCTTGTCTGTAC
Source organism: Oncorhynchus gorbuscha (assembly GCF_021184085.1). Taxonomy (NCBI): domain Eukaryota; kingdom Metazoa; phylum Chordata; class Actinopteri; order Salmoniformes; family Salmonidae; genus Oncorhynchus; species Oncorhynchus gorbuscha. The sequence continues at coordinate 251,710 of NW_025745804.1, read as the reverse complement.
AGAACCAGTCAAACGGTTACATTTCAGTCTTCTTGTCTGTACAGAACCAGTCAAACGGTTACATTTCAGTCTTCTTGTCTGTACAGAACCAGTCAAACGGTTACATTTCAGTCTTCTTGTCTGTACAGAACCAGTCAAACGGTTACATTTCAGTCTTCTTGTCTGTACAGAACCAGTCAAACGGTTACATTTCAGTCTTCTTGTCTGTACAGAACCAGTCAAACGGTTACATTTCAGTCTTCTTGTCTGTACAGAACCAGTCAAACGGTTACATTTCAGTCTTCTTGTCTGTACAGAACCAGTCAAACGGTTACATTTCAGTCTTCTTGTCTGTACAGAACCAGTCAAACGGTTACATTTCAGTCTTCTTGTCTGTACAGAACCAGTCAAACGGTTACATTTCAGTCTTCTTGTCTGTACAGAACCAGTCAAACGGTTACATTTCAGTCTTCTTGTCTGTACAGAACCAGTCAAACGGTTACATTTCAGTCTTCTTGTCTGTACAGAACCAGTCAAACGGTTACATTTCAGTCTTCTTGTCTGTACAGAACCAGTCAAACGGTTACATTTCAGTCTTCTTGTCTGTACAGAACCAGTCAAACGGTTACATTTCAGTCTTCTTGTCTGTACAGAACCAGTCAAACGGTTACATTTCAGTCTTCTTGTCTGTACAGAACCAGTCAAACGGTTACATTTCAGTCTTCTTGTCTGTACAGAACCAGTCAAACGGTTACATTTCAGTCTTCTTGTCTGTACAGAACCAGTCAAACGGTTACATTTCAGTCTTCTTGTCTGTACAGAACCAGTCAAACGGTTACATTTCAGTCTTCTTGTCTGTACAGAACCAGTCAAACGGTTACATTTCAGTCTTCTTGTCTGTACAGTACCAGTCAAACTACTCACTCAAGGGTTTTTCTTTATTTTTTTAACTATTTTTTTATTTTTACTATTTTCTACATTGTAGAATAATAGTGAAGACATATCAAAACTCTATATCTGACATGATACAGGTGTCTTCTTTTTTCATAAGCCCATAACCATGTGTGTGAGGTAGTATACTTTGGTTTCAAAGTAGATTTGTTTAAGACTACCCAGAATCCCTCTGTGTGACCCTGATTTAGCCCCACTGCAGTAAAAGGTTAACATCGTCACACAGAAGGCCTGGTGTTGCCTCACCTATAGAACTAGCGAGGATACTAA